>NC_056735.1:1536112425-1536357425 GCF_019279795.1 Protopterus annectens
AAAGAGGTGCTCTGCTTGACATGTATGGGCAGTCTACTTCAGAGTCTGGGGAGTGTCTGGGTCAAGACCCTATCCCTACAGCCTGTTTTTTCATTGTGATGACAAGGTTTAGATCCCTGGAGCATGTGTCTCTGAGGGATTGGGATTTCTTTAAGTGTAGCATGTCCAACAGCTCTGGGTTTGACATGGCCTTGTATATTAAGCAGAAAGCGCCTCTGAGTAGATAATATGCGACAGAGTATAGGTGTTTTTTTATGGCCAGCATAGGACATCTGCTTTAGGCCTGTGATTCTTTTAGTGAGGTATTTCTGCAGCCTTTCTAGTTGTTGCATAATAAACGTATACATGGTATAGGTAAACTTCCACACAGTCCAATATCCTTGTAATAGGTAACTCCATAGTGAGACACACTCACTATTTTACACATACACTTAAGTCTTTGTACCACAAGCACACATATGATACAGTCATAATTCCTGTAATTGCAAATGACTTAAGGTGTACCTCCCTGGACCATATGAAGGCAGATACAATGGATATCTCACAATATGTGCATGACTAAGGTATGAACCTAGCCTTAAGCCACATTTTCCTATCATCAGGAATGATGCTATAATATGAACAAAAGATTATTGAATCTAGCAAATGGCTTAGCTTTGGGTAACATTCAAACATAATTCAGTGTATATCTGTCTGGGAAGAGATGGCAGATAGACTTAAATGCTATGAAAGAGATAATTTGCAGTTATCCCCCAAGACTTTCTTATATTGACTAAATCCTTTTTTTTAGGCAATGTCTGTCTTCTAAATCTTCTAAAATAAATCAGAACCTGAATAACACATAATTCTTGGTACTTAATGCTCGAACCCCCCACCCCCACAAAAAATACAAGCACTTCTTGCATGGAAAACAATATATGCATGTACAGGAAGACCTGGTTCATGATCAATGAAAGCACACCATTAGTGCAGGATTTCAAATCTTACCTGATGTTCAGACCCACCGTTTTAGATGAAAGTACTAGTAGTCTTTAAACAAATGTACTTCCAGAGCCATTAGACAAGATAATGACCTGGAATCCCTCTGCAACCAACTTACTATTAACAAATTTGCTTATCATAAGATATCATATAGTACACAGGTGATGTCACTCTCAGCCTCCTACTTAATCAGTATGGAGTTCCTGTATATTAAGCCAAACATCATTCTCCAAGGAAACTTCAAATACTACTCCATTAACTTGGAGACTTATACATCCTCAAAAGTATGCCCAAACATGTCTGGACTTCTCAATAAAAAACTCTCTTGACCAGTTAACCTGGAGTCCAACCAGGGATAATAAAATCGTGAAGTTGGTCCATAGCAATATGGGACATCTTTGCTCCCCACCAATTTTCACTTCCTCATTGTCAAACTGGACCACAGTCAATCACATTTACCAGATGACTGAAGCCAGAAACATCTTCCAAATTCCCTGGATTCAGAGATTATGCTAATATTAATCTACTACATCATCTTACAAAATTCAAAATTCCCCTTGCAACCTGATGACCACACTGCTTATGTTAAATTCTATACCACCAATTTCTATGAACATGTAAATAACTACATAGATGTATCTGTCCCCCATCTGAGGTAAATACAATGCCACATTTTTATGAATAAGCCTCCAAGATAATGCCCAAATCTAAGCAGGCTGTATAAAACAAATATATCCTCATTGTACACAAAAATAAGTTTATCTGTTAAGATACTATACACAGTCTTGCCAAACTTAAAAGAAAGCTCTGTACCCTCAAATCAACCAAAGCTAGACAAGAGGTACAAATAGCCACCCTAGTATAGTATAACTGAAAAGCCTTCTATAACTATGTTATAAACATCAGCAACAACGCCCAGTAATACAGAGAGAAAATAGTAAATGAGATTACATCATTGATTTCTACATTTGAAGGACAGTTGGTTCATTGACTTCTACATTGCATCATTGAACCCAGAGGTCATAGCCAATGTACTAACAGACAAATTCAAGCATCACATGTTTCTTCCCTCCTATATTCCAAGATCACATACCCACATCTATACCTTCCCCTCAAACAGAGCAAGTATAGGAGCATTAAACAAGGCCAAGAATACTACTTCCATGATGCTGGATAACATGCTTGGCTGCCTACAGATCAGCTTGAAATTGGGCTTGCCAGATCCCCTACAGAAGCTATTCACTATCAGACTTTAAACAGGTTTCATGCTAGATGAATGGAGGATGCAATAGTCATCCCCATGGGCACAAATGGAGCATCAGAAGACATTGATAATTACAGACCCTTAAGCCTGAACAGCCTCATCTCTAAGGCTATGAAAAGTTCATTATGGAATTAAGAAATAAAGATATCTGCAAACAACAAACTCTCAATCCAAGGCAGTCCAGATTTGCTAGGTGCCTAATTAACCTGGGCAACCTCTTCTAGAAGGTTAGTGAAGCACTGGATGAGGACAAAAATGTGCACAGCACATATCTAGGCCTAGTAAAGATGTTCAACACCATCCCACATTCAAGCGACTTAAATTAAATAACCTAGCGAAATGAAAAACCCCGTGTTACTCCTTGGATAGAAAACTGGCTCATAAACAGAACCCAATAAATTAGTGTCGGTAGATGTATATCCTCTAAAAGACTTTTAAAAAGTGGTGTACCCCAGAACTCAGTCCTTGGGTCACTTCTTTTTGGCATTTACTTCTTGGAGGTCAAAGCAAGTTAAGGATTTATGGCTGATTGTATCTGCAGATGACTGCAAACATGAAGTCATTAAAAACTTCGTAAAAGCAGGGGGGGGGCTTGTGCTATTGGACTGTAGCCCCCCCCCCCCAGCTGAAAAGGAAAAGGAAGAAAGAAAATAAAAAACTACTGGAAAGACTCCATGCATGCATGCAAGTATTCCTGGAATTTCACACATGCGTGCAGAATCTGGACTGGTTTAAGAGCAGTCCAGATTAGGTAGAAGGCAGTAGACTACAGAAATGGCCAGAATTCTATGCAGTTACTACCACATAGACTGGAGAGGGACTGGACTGCAAGATCTGCTTCACCCTGCTCTCACAGGAACATTATCACTGCAGGGATTATGAAGCAGGGATGGAGGTGGGAGACTTATTTCATTTCTTCGATGGAGCTGGGAGACTTATTTTATTTCTTCAATGGAGATAAAGCTGGGAGACTTATTTAATAGCTCAGTAAGCTTATTTCAGTGTGTGTGTGTGTGTGTGTGTGTGTGTGTGTGTGTGTGTGTGTGTGTGTGTGTGTGTATGTGAAATGCCCCAGGTAAATATACCTGGTGGCTAGAGAGAGTCAGGCAACAGTAATGGTTAGAGAATAACTCAGGCTAAAACCCTATACCTTGGGTGCAGGTAGCAAAAGCCTGAATTCCCTACCCACAATCACTTGTGAAAATTGCTAAAATGTTTGCCTTATATTTTCTGGATTTACTTCACTAAATAATGACAGGCATTTGAATTTCGGACTTGATATTCTTCAGAAAATACATGGTAATACAAAACCTTTTATTCTAGCAATTTTCTAAGTTTATAAGATCAATATTTAAAAATTGTCCCTATTTTTGGAGCTGTATTCCCCCATTATTGGTTTTGTTCAGGTTTTGTGCTAAGGGGTTGAGAGCTATGGTGAGAACTGAATTCACTGAATATGTTTGGGGGCTATATTCCCCCATTATTGGCTTTGTCCAGGTGTTTTGTACTAGGAAGTTGAGAGCTATGGTGAGAACTGAATTCACTAAATGATACCCATTTATGTTTCAGTCTTCCCATGTTTTAAAGAACATTTGATTTGGCATAATAGTATGTTGCTCTGACTGTAGTGCACAGGGCCCTGGGTTCAATACTCAGCAATGAAATACATGGTGGTAATGCAGCATTTTATTCTAGCAACTTTCCAAGATTATACAAGCAATGTTTAAAATGTGTCCCTAGTTTTTGGGCTTTGTTTTTTTTTCAGATTTCTTGTGCTGCAAAGTTGAGTGATACAGTTGAGTGTCGAGTGGATTTTACAAGGTGCTGACAGCTTCAGGGGAAGAGAAGTTTAGTGCTGCTTATGGTGAGCCTGCTTGCATTGTTAATTAGCACATCAGGTAGTGTAAGTGTTTTTGATGCAGAAGTATGTGGTTTCTACTCCCACAGTATGTAGATACATTGCTAATACTGTACTGTGTTGTACTTTTAAAGGGGGTGGATGCTGCATTTCTGAGAATGTCCTCTTTTTGGCACAGATTCCTAGTAACTATGAACCTGTTATCAGTTTGCCATCCATTCCCTATTGCAATATTACTAGCTTATCATTTTTTAATGTAACAAAGGCAATTTATTCCTGAAGGGCAACAGGCACTTTATTTGTAAATGAAACAATGAAATATAAAGTTGTTTGCTAGAAGCAACCTCTTCATTAGTTACAGTTAATTTGGAATTATTTGGTTGACTTTTACTTCTGCAGAGATTTGCATATTTACTGATACTGGTGTATTGTACAGGTTTGAGTAGACTTTTATGATGGAAATATTATGAATTGGGCAGTTTTGTCAATATTGGTGCATGCATTTTGTTTCATTATTTACTGGAAAAATATCCAAAACAATACATTTAAAACACCCTCTAAAAACTGTACTGTATTATACAAGGAATATAATTTAATACAATCAGGAAGGTGAATCAAAGAACAAATGTATGTTTCCTGCGCAAGGGGTCTATGATTTGAAAACAGCCCAAAGTTAATCTTTATCTGCCACTGGCCAGATGTATTTTCTTTGAATACCGGTTTCAATGCTGTTTCAATGAATGTGAGTTTCAAGTGCAGAGAAGTTTTAATGCTAAGTCTATTTTCATTGTGAGACTGCATTGCTTTATTTAGCAGATGTCTATTAGCATTTGTGCTGTAAAATGTCAAATAAAACTTTTAAATGAAATTCAAATCATCGGAGAAATAAAGTACTATGCACATTACAGTGCTTATGGTAAATGCGGTAAAATAGCCAAATAATGGAACATTGGAATGGCTGCAGGGGGAGACCCCATTCAATCAAACTCAAAGACAGCCCCAGCTGAACTATACCGTTCAACTGTCCAGATTCTTGCAGAATGAATAGATTTTTACTTCTTATTTTTGGTTTGTTCCTCATAAAATTTGTGGTTTTCTGGCAAATCCTTTAGGAATGAAGTCACTAAATAATGACAGACATTGACTTTCAGACTTCATACCCTTCAGAAAAAAAGCATGCTAAAGCAAGACCTGTTATTCTGTCAACTGTCTAAGTTTATATAAGAGCAATTTTTAGTATTGTTTGTATGTTCCCCCAATATAGTTGGCCTTGTCCAGCTTTCCTGCATTAAGCAGTTGAGAGGTACTTGCAAATAAATCACTTTATAGAATTGAGTATATCCAAACCTCTCAACTGTCCCCAATTTTGGCTCAAAGTGTTGCTCTCTCCCTAGTAATCCCTCCGCAAAATGGCAAATTTGGAAGAAATCATTGATGGTTTACAATTAATAAGTAATTTTAATGGTCAGAGTTATAGATTGCTTTTAATTTCAGAAATGCATGTAGATTCTTATTTTGTCAGCTGCTCTAGTTAACAGTACTAATGTTAAAAATGTGTCCCTTCTTTGACAGGTACCCAGCTGTATTGTGTGGCTATTTTATATTTTTGCATCAGATATTTTTCTGGTTTTCATAAATTTCTGTTTTTTTGGCAAATTAGTGGCAAATCATTAAAGACTGAAGTTAGCAAATAATGACAGACATTTGAGTTTCAGATTTCATACCCTTCAGAAAATTCTTACTAATGCAATACCTACAATTCTATTATCTTTCTAAGTTTATAAGAGCAATATTTAAAATTGTCAATATTTTTGAGGCTTTGTCCCACTTCTATTTATGGTTTTGTATAGCTTTTTTGCTCTGAGGTTGAGAGGTATGTCAAATGTGACAGGGCCATCACTGTCAGCCAGAGACATTTCAAATTGTGACATACTTGTTGTACCCCACTCCCCATTGTAGTGACTCAGGATGTGTCCAAGCAAAGCAAGGACCAGTTATGCAGTGTAAGTGTGCAGTGTATCGCCCATCCAAGGTAGACACAAGTACTACAGTGGCTTTTCATCTGTCCTTGATTTTGCAGAATGTTCCGGTTTTCTGTCATATTTTTATACTGTTGATTTATGTTTCTTCTTATTCAGAAAATGCATGTTGTTGCAGTACCCATTGGTCTGGGTTTAAGTAGCAATGGTTTAAAAAACATCAGTAAGCTTGTCTGAGATTGTAAGATGCAAGTAAGCTTTAATGAGCATACTGTTAAAGAATTACCAACATTGAAAGCCTTTTTGTTTTTGCCATGCAGAGAATATTTATATAACTAAATAGCGTATAAGCCTTGGGTATTGAAATGCATATGACAGTATTTGTAATAAAGGACAGGTTACAGTATTTTCAGAATGTCATTACATTTGTTAGAGACTTGTGGTCATCTTTGCAAGCTTTACCCGTAAACTAAACAGAATACCAATCTATCATGTGTGGTCCATAACCTGTGCAATAATCCTTTAAGCAATTTATCTGGAGCTTGTTTCTTGCTTGCTGTTCTTTTTTTACTTTGATCATGTTTTCCCCATTAAACAAGTAGATAGTCATTAGGCAGCAGGTCTTTTTTGGATAAGAAACTTTTTTACAAGTAGGGGTATCACAGAGATTGCTACTTTCAGCATGTTACTTGGTACTTTTATAAAGCTGAATAGAAATTATAATTAGAACTGCAGTGCAAGGAGAAGTGGTTTGAGTTGAGTGCTGTTTGTTTTTTTTTATACTTGATTTGATTGGCATTCCAGTAACGTATTTAAAAAGTAATTTATTTTTTCATGCCTCACGACCTTTTTGTTTCCATCTAAATATTAAGGAAGCTGTCATGTAGCCAATGCATTGAAATATTTTTTCTTATGCACTTCATTTTGTTTTGATTGGACTCTCATAATGACAGTTTGGCACCCAGGGCATCGTATTTATTTAAATTCCCAGTTTTTGTGGGTTTTCGAATAGCTCCACCCCTTTCTAGTTGGCCACACCCTTCTCATTGGCCCCACCCATTCAGCTGTCTTCTGCAGCCTCCCCTTTGATATTAAGTCACCAGCTGCCACTGCCTAAAAGACACCAGGATCCTCCAAGAGTGCCTTACTGAAGCCAATATCTGGTGTCACAATTATGGAATAAAACTATGTTCCAAGACATGTATCCTTTGGCAAACATGACTTCCTTTATAACTATCACAGTGGCAACACCCCTGAAAGTTGATACCCTAGTCAGTGATCTGGGAAACTATGCTGTAAACAAACTGCCCTTTGATCACCACTTATCCACTATTGTAAAAAAGTCCCTTTTCATCACACAGCTTATACTTAAAGATATGACATACAACTACAGGGAAAAAACCCCACTATTCTGAGCTATAATTAGGCCAGTCATTACATTTAGTGCTCCTTTTGGTATGTACCTATTCAAACACATCACAGCTGGAATGACTAGAACAATTTCTCACTAAAAAAAATCAGGGGCATAAATCCTAAAAACTATACAGACCATCTAAATGCCTTATTTCTCTTCTCAGTATTATACAAATTACTGAGAGACAACCTCTACTTGTGTATAGATTCTCAGCAGACCTTCTACTATCAGACGTATTATGTATTTGCAAATCCAGTGGTAGGATGAACACCTGATCAAGGGATCTGAATGTCTCTTTTAACATAAACTGGACATGTTGAGGGGATAAGTACATATTACAGAGAACACTACTTCTAGGGAACCATCTTTACTCTACATAAAGCAAAGTACTTATATTTCTGTATTCAAGCATAGCTTGAACAACTAGATGAAAAATGGTAAATTCACCCTTTGGTTTGGCACCCACGTCCCTTATGGAAAGAGGCTACAAGTACTTGTGCAAACACGCTCTTTTTCCAGCATAGCTTGGGTTATTCATACACAGTACTTAAGGGCTAAAAACCTACTATGGGAATAAAATGCTAGGTTCCATGAGATTCTGACAGATCGATAACCCAGTAAGTAACTATGAACCTATATTAAAACTGAGTAATAATTTATTAAATCTGCTTTACTCAAGGCTATCTGTACTGTTCACCCATTTCTACAGCAAAGGCACTATACATAGAAGCCATTTATGTAAAAGTGTGATGGTCACAAACAGGTATAAGAAAATGAAGTTAGAATTAAGTGTAAATGAAGAATGATGTAAATCTGTGTAGCTAATGATATCTTCTATTCCCTGTTTGTGATTCATAGTTATAATTTGCCATGCTTCCATACTGTCCATATATTCATTGTAAAAGGCAGAATCATGCATTTTATTTCTAGTTTGTTATCCATGAAGTTGTTTTCTCTTCTTGATAGCCTTGCTATTCCTAGTGAGCCGATTGTCTTGTTCAAGCCCAAACTGCCTGTGCGTAGTACTGCTCAATGGCCAAGAATGTGGAGATGTAGACAGATAGTTAATTATTATAATTCTGATAATCAGAAAATCCTTAACAAGGTCAGTGTGTACAGGGATATAATAAGGGTCTTAGTGAGTACTTGTGGCTCCCCAGGGGCACAGGGAGGACACATGGCCTTCCTATCTCTGTGGATGCCAAGGTATGTATAAGCTTCACTATACTAGCCAAAGGTACCATTTAGAGACAGACTACGAACACATTGGTATCTCACAAGTTTCTGCATCAAGGATACTTTCCTGGATGGACTCTTGAAACATGTGGACAAGTGCATCTATTTTACTGTGTCAACTCAGAATCAAGCCAGGCCTAAGGACCCCTGTTATGGGGTGCCACATTCCATGAGGCACTTGTTGTAATAGATTGCATTCATGTTGCAATTAGAGCCTCATCTATTCTATGAGGGGAGTGGTATCTCAAAAGGGAGGGCTACAATTCCATCAATTGCCAAGTAGTGTGTGATACATGGGGTAGCATCATCAATGTGTCTCCCCATCATCCTGGCATTGCACATGATTCCCATATCTGGCACACTAGCTCACTCTACTGCCTATTCATGCAGTGCAGAATTCCAAGAGGAGAGCTTGATGGTAACTGGAAAACTATATTTTTTAGTGTTTATGTAGTTATTCATGGTGAACTCTATTGTTTAATACTAAACCGCTTTACCATTTGTTTTGTCTCTTGCCCTCCCTTTCCTCTCTCTCTGTCTCTTTTGTTTTCTTTCAGGTGATGATGTATAGCCACTGCAGCCATGGCTCATGACACAAGTGAGAAATCCATTTGGAGCTGCTGAAGATGATTTTGGTGCTGCCCTGTACTATAAATGTTGAAGAGTCAGTTTAGGTGCCTGGACAAGGCTGAGGGTACTCATCCATATGACTCAGCTATTACATGCAGGAAGCTTACTGCATGCTGCATTCTACATAACATGATCATGCAACAGTCTGGTGATGAAGTGACCCATGCAGTCACTGCAGCTGCCAGTTCCAGTCCACCTTTGAATAATGATGACCAGCCAGTAGCAGTGGTAAGGGACCCCAGGCAGCATACTTGTGCATGGCATAAAGCTTCATGGGTAAATTGGTGGCATCTAGTCCAGAACTATGGACCATGACATTCATGTTAATGTTTCTTTTCTTGTAAAATATACATAGCATATAACTGATGCATGCGATAATTATTTGTGGGCTATGCTGTGTGAGACATGGTCTATTGTTACTGTTCATATATATATATATATATATATATATATATATATATATATACACACACACACACACACACACACACACACACACACACACACACACACACACACACACACACACACACACACACACACACACACACACACACACACACACACACACACACGTATGAGCTTTCAATATACGAAAATATGATCCACCAAATGTCACTTACCTGATCACAAAACAACGAAACTCCACTTAAACAAAACAATGAACTGCCAAAATCCTTTCTCATGGAAAGGAACGAGTTGATCACCATGCAAACGCAACAATCCAGAAAGCTACCTCACCCACTAAAGTAGGGGCATTTGCCCCCCAAACCCCTTTCCCCACCTACTTAAATATACCAACTCCAAGATCGCACTACATGGGAAGAGAACACAGTTCACCATTGTGGTCAAGTGGTTTCATTCCCTGAGAAAGAATTTCAGCAGTCCATTGTTTCGTTTAAGTAGAGGTTTGGTGGATTGTGATCAGGTAAGTGAAATTCCATGGATCATACTTTCATTCACTGAAAGTAGATCCATATATATATATATATATATATATGTATATATATATATATATATATATATATATATATATATATATATATATATCTATATCTATATATATATATATATATATAGGAGCGCTACAGAATCCTGAAAGTTCAAAATACTGAAAACTGAAAATCCTGAAAACACACAGGATACCAACACTCACTATATTCCAGCACAAGTACATACAGAAACATATTAATTTTTAACTATATGCAGAGGGGCAAGGACCCCTACATCCCCCATGTGGGGGGGGGATGCACCTCCCCACACCCACTGTTACTTAAATATATCAATTCAGAGATTGCAATTCACTACACTAAGTGCAAACTTGGAGTTTATATCTTTAAGTAGCAAGGGGTGTGAGGGGCACAGCACCCCACATGGAGGGTGGAGGGGGGGGCTTGCCCCCCTGCTTATACTTGGAGAACAGTAATATAGTTTGTGTTTTATTTGGTTTTGTATGGACTTGTGCTGGAATATAGCAAGTGTTGGTATCCTGTGTGTTTTCAGGATTTTCAGTTTTCAGTATTTTGAACTTTCAGGATTTTGGTCTTTCAGGATTCTTCAGCGCTTATATATATATATATATATATATATATATATATATATATATATATGTAAAATCATTGGAGGTTACTAAGCTAATGGCCCTAGGGATCTTACAAGTCTATCCAAGTTTAAACCATGTTCCCAAGGGTGTCTAGTTCAAGCAAACAGTAAAATCAGCACCTATTGCTCCTGTCCAAGAGGGACACAGGTACTATATATATGCATGTATGTATATATATATATATATATATATATATATATATATATATATATATATATATATATATGGATTCACTTGAGAATCTCGAAAAACTTAAATACCGAATTTCAGTTTTCCGAAATTCAAATCCCGAAACCTTACAAGCCCGAAACACCACAAGTACGAAACGTAAAATCCCAAACATACACTACAAACACAACCCACACATACACATACACACACTCTCCCCCCACAGATATATGTATGTTTTATTTAAGAACAGGTAGCCATATTATTGTTTTTAAATATCATACCTGAGTGCTCAAGTAATACCTATTCAGTGATGTCATAAAACATCATATAAGAAATAATAAAATTTTAAATGTTTTGCACAAGAATTTCTACTTAGGTGGTGTAGTTAAGTACACATGTATGTTGCCTCCTGAAGTGTTACATTTAATAAAAAGTGTTATTTCATTATTTTACATGAGTTCATACCTTGCACTTGAATGGAAAATGTATGACATGTTTTTTTTGTATTGTGCATTGTTTACTCAATTTTACGTATAACATCTTTGAAATGTATTGCTGATCTCTGTTAAGGTACTGCACATCAGATTATTTTACTTTATTCTTGCACAATAAGGTGTCCTTAGAAATGTCATAATTTATGAAGTGCTGAAGGACAAGTGGCAACAGTGTTGGATACCTTGTAACCTTTGTTATTTTCTCTAAACAGTATATAGTACTTGTTTTATGTTCTCAATGATTGTCAGCAGTAACACTGATGATGGATAACCACTAATGTTATAAATCACTGCAGTCTGAATGCTATGATGCTCACCTTTCTTTCCAGATATTTCCTTTAATAGTAAGCAGTACCATTACTAAAATGAAATGCATGCAGATGCAAAGTGTCATAACATTGGTTTTCATTCTACAATCACATATTCCATGTTATTTTTCCTCTCACTGCTTTTTGTATTATTATTTTTTTAACTCATTGTCATTCAAGTTAAATATTGACATCTCTGTTACAAATCAAATTGTATGCATCAGTAGCGTCTAACTTGAATCACCGTAGGTCAAGATCAAAAGTGTCATTCATGACATCACCTAAAGATAGTTGGATGTAAAGCTGCATGTAATCTATCATGTGATCTAGATGGTTATTTGCTGTGATGTCATGACCTACTAGATGCAGATGATCCCACAGAAATTGATCTCACAGTGCTGCTGGACTAAGGCCTCAAATGAGAGGTCTTGCTCCTTGTAGTTGAATGCTGACATTGCCTGCATGAAATCCATGTATTTGTTGCCTCCTTCTATTATCTCTTGTTTCTTGAGAATCATTTGTAATGCCATGTGATCTGCCCTCACATGTCTGGACTGAACCCCATCCACTTCCCCTTCCAACATTGACTCCTACCTGAGTCTGCTAAGTCCTAACATTTGTATGAATGGAGGCAGACACAAATGCTTGGTGTGGCACCATACTATGCATCAGTATGATCATGGCATTATCCTTGTTCTGTGCCATTTCCACTTAGTGCTGAAAACCCTCACTTACATCCTGAAGGACTCTGACCATTTCAATCTGACTCTGTAATAGTGCACTGAGTCTTAACAATGTCACAGCACATTTGCTTCAAGGCAGCCAATATTTATTTTTTTCCTGGGGTAGAATTGACATATGATGGCACCCAGCACCCCTTTGTAAAGGTATCTCTGTGGACACTGTTATCATTTAATGTCTCTCATCATCTAGAAGGTGTCCTTGAGGGTTTGTAGACACTGGTGTAGACATACATGATTTTTCCCCCTGCACTACACATAGAATAATGTCACCCCACACTTGACTTTGTGATCCAGTGCTACTTTTTTCAGTGTTATTTACATGTTGTGGGGTGAGAGATCTTGCCATTAAACTTGGGGACTGTGTACCACTTTCTTCAGGGTACATGATCATCAGCCATTCTACTGCTGATATCCTCTAAAGTTTTTGGTATAGTGGAACTGTTTGTTTCTGCTGTTGACCCTGGAAAGAATTAATTAAATATATTACTAATTAAACACTGTTCTCCACTGCCATATACTCTGAAAGGAGGTGTGGATGATCCTTACCATGCAGTCTTTGTTTATTGTCATTATGTGCAGAAATGAAGGGTTCACCTTTTAATAGCAACTGTCAGCAGGGTTTCTGGCTATTCTTACATGTATTCATTCCATTTCAGCATTCAGTGTTCTATATAAATATGTTAAGGGTGTTAAACAAGCTTTGCTTATCATATGTCTGTTGTTGCTACAGACAGAGGTTATAGCCAGTGTCAACACCACCTCTGATATGCCAGTGCTGTCATCATCTGTGTCATAATTATCCCTATGAAGAGAGAGGAGGTATTCCCTATTGCGTGTTAAAGGGATGAGTGTAGAAGTCCTCCCCACTACTGGTAAGGAGAAATTGCATCCTACCTTGACGTTACTCTGGTACATCGTACCATATTCTTGGCCATCTTCTTGCGCTGCCTCAATGAGCAGTTTTTTTAGTCAACAGCATTTATATCCATAACCAATTGGTTCCAGGCCTTTACCCTCTCAGCTTGTCTGGGTCGCCCTTTTCCAAAAAAAGCATTTGACATATGTTCTAAGGGCCTCCATGAGAATGTGATTCTCCTCACGGCGAATGTTGTCTCTTCTTTGTCTGGACTCCAGCTGTTGCATTATCAATGCACCTAAAACAACATGACAATGTTATACACTTATACTTTTGACATAGCAATGAAATCATGCCCTGTTTTATCACAAATAAATCAAAGATTTGAATACAAAAGTAGGTGTGGTGAAACAAGACCCCACACTGATCTGTACATAAAAATTCCCAATCTGGCAAGTTAAAGCTGTGATGTAATAATCTGTTGAGCACCTTCAGCACATTTGTATCCTAACAAAATATGTTTCTGAAAATCCAATATATTACACTAGACGCACTTATGCTATGTACTTATATCCTTATATCCTGTGTTTTCATGTTACCATTATAACTTCAGTATACATTTCCAATATTTTTGCCATGAATTTCCATTCATAAATGACACTCGTAATCAGTATTGACATGAATCATCAACATCTGACTGTCAGATCAATAAAAATACAATTCTGCAATCTAATATCAGTATGAAGTGCTTGCTACAAATGTTTACCTTTTTTTACTATTTATTCATTACTTGAGAAAAGTTGTGGTTTCCTAAGCCTGTTGCCACTTATCTCAAGTGTTCACAACTTAATATGGCAGCCAGGAACTTATCTGTATAAATTCAAGGTAATTTATGTGTGTTATATACAAACTTGGCTTTTTATTTTTATCTGTATGAATCACATTAATATGAGAGCATGTAAGGCAACAAATTGGTGTAAACAGGCCAAAGGTACTCATTAATGCATCCTACCTTGACTTTACTCTGGGAGGGTGGCCTAATGGTTAAGGTGTTTGCCTTACAAACACAAGGTGCAGGGTTTGAGTCTCACAAGGGATAACTGGCTAGGCTTAAAATGGCTCGCAAGAGCAGTTAGCTTAGTACTAATCTATGAAGCTACCATAGAGCAGTCATCATCATCATCACGTGTAAAGCAGCAGTCCCAGGCACTCTACAGGAACAGGCAAACAATTCTAGTAACTCTCTAATGTCATTATGATTAGAAAAGGAACAGGAAATCAGATATAGCGAGTCTGTGTAACACTGAAGCATGATTGCTACTCATCCAGTATACCCTGGCGCTCATCATCACATCAAATCACTCAGTGCTTAATATAAGTTCATTACGACATACACAGGAAGATTTATACAGAAAGTAAAAACAAAGAGGAAAAAGAGATTTCTACTGATGCAGTACTGTAAAATAAATGATGCTTAAAGAAATGATTAATGCATGACATTCATTTTTATTTTCACATTTCAATAAATAGCAAAGCACAGATTCAATTAACTTTAAAAGTAATGATTGCATAACTTAATTTTATTCACCATAGAAAAAAAATGCCAATTATTCAGCAAAAAAAGTTATGTGAAAAAGCATTTGGTAAAACCACATTTGATAATGATAGCAGTGCCATGTTTAATACCTGTGGGTTTGGTTAAGGTGATGTCACACCCCAGGGGTGTGGTCCCAAACTTATGAACAACAGCCCTGCACTGACATAATTCATTTTGGCACTTGCACTTCAAGAGATGGCATAATCTGTGAAGGCATGAGGCTGAGCTCAGAGATGGTCTGGCAGAGACCAAAGTTATGCTCTACCTTCTTAGGAATTCATACCTGGAGAAAATCAATTCTTTGTTCTTGGGTCCAACTGGAAAAAAAATGAAATCTGGCAAGAGCTGGGTGAGCACCTGTCATCCCAGACAGGGTTCACCACCCTGTCCCTGCCACAGGTATAGTGATCCACAGAATCGTAGGTCTAACAAGCTGGCTGATTGTGTAGACCAGGTGATGGCAAGAAGGAAATATTTCTATTGATAGCTTCA
The DNA here is from genome assembly GCF_019279795.1 of Protopterus annectens. Lineage (NCBI taxonomy): Eukaryota > Metazoa > Chordata > Ceratodontiformes > Protopteridae > Protopterus > Protopterus annectens. The sequence continues at coordinate 1,536,128,052 of NC_056735.1, forward strand.
TTTCTTTATTTTTAAATCTTATCAAAATAGGTTTAAAACACATAACATAGAAATATTGCATAACTGCAGGAACATGCAAAACAATGTGAATATATAATGGCAACTATATGCAATGCACAGGTATGAGTAAACATAACATAAATGTAAACAGCATTGCATTGGTTTCAACATATGACATGCTTATTTGCAAACTCATGCAACGATGTGACGCTAGTTCCCTTACTACAATAATATAAACCCTAAGCCCCACCCAAAAGCTACCTCACTTCCCCTAAGTCTGCACACCAATTAACCCATTACCACCCAAAGCCTAACTAACCTATGACTTATCACTATACTTAGCCCTTCTATCCCTCTATACAATCACCCCCACCCCCCATTTTACCTATTCTAACCTTCCTAAAGATGACCCTGGACAAACTAGTTTGTCCCAAACCTCGTTTGTTGACATGAGTTTGTGTATAAATATAAATGTATATTTATTTGAGAAATGAAATATATGTAAGCATGCACCCATATATCTCTGTAAACGATAGGTATCAATCTGCATGACTATACTTGGAAATATATATAATTGCATGCAATTGATCTAATCCCCTAAATACTGACAGCTTAAATATTGACAAAAACATAGCTAATGTTCAAAATATTGACAGCTAAAAACATCTAAACACAAAATATTGCCTATACCTAACTACATCCTAAGCTAATGATTTTTGCAGTGGCTGCAAGACACCATGCACCCCCACATGCCCTACTAATTATATATAATGACTCCATGGGTGTACAACTGTGTGTCAATGCCAATTTGTATTTAGATATTTTCAATAGTTGATATTTTGAAGATTAGATTTCATTTGTCAAGATTTAGGCTGTCATTATTTCAGGTGATTAGATTAATCACCATATACCTGCATATAGCAGAAAAGAATAAATTTGTATTGTCACATTGTTTCATTTACTGTTGGTATTAGCTTTATAATTAGTACTACTGTCAGACAATTTATAGATACAAAAGACTGGGTTGTGTAGGCCACAAACTATTTATTAATATCATAACTTTAAAAGACATTCATTTCTTATAACATATTAAATGCATGTCAAAACTGTTTAAACAATGACTCCAGTGACAACCAAAACAAAAATAAAATAATAAAATCACTGTGTTTCAGCCAAGACTCTCCACAACCTTCCAAAGGTATCAAACATTTTATTGAGACATAAAAATGTTTAAAAGTATTCATTGAGTGTGTTTGATACCTTTGGAAGGATGAGGAGAGTCTTGGCTGCAACACAGTGATTTTATTATTTTATATTAAATGCATGTACAAGATGGGTGAAGTCAGACACTGCACTTTAGTCAGAGTGGACATATGGGTGGGGTTGTGCCTTTAGTCCGTATGCGATTGACTAGTCCAGAGAAAACTCAGAAATGCACTGTTTCACTAATTCCTCATTCATTTCTACTTAATCCTCATATATGCTTGCATTTATTAAGCTATACATTATGAAAGCATGTATTTCCATGAATTATTTCTACTGCATGGATCATAAAAAAGTAACTATGTTTGATTCCATGCAAGCTGAACTGGAAGGATGTTATAACTTTCTTTGATCCAAACATTTTATGTGTGTGTATATCTTCCGTGTCTATGAGGGGAAGCTAAAAGTCTGTTGCTTACTTATTACTTAAAACTGCACTTAAGGCATATAAGGGATTGTGGAAAACAGAAAATACAAAGGCTTTGCAAACTAAGTTGCATGGCTCTATTTCAAATGATCAAAATTACAAAACATTGAACCTCTGATCATCAAAGACCAGCGGATCAAAGTTTTGAAATACCAAACTTAAGAAAAAAAAAACTAAAAAAAAAACTAAAACGTGAAAACTTCTTGCCTCACATTTTTTGCAGGGGGACAATCCCCTTCTACCCCATACCCCCTGCTACTTAAATATACTAACTCCGAGATCATGCTACAGAGAAGAGAATGGTAAAGTTCCTGTTCTGCACTATGTGGCAATTTCCATTCACAAGGTTCAATATTTCAAAACGCTGATCATCTTGTCTTCGCAGATCAGCAATTCAATCATCTGAAATTTTGATCCTTTGAAGGAGACCCAGGATGCATAAAGAAACAATCTCCCAAATACAGAAGCTGTACAGACACATACAAATGTAATATTTGGAAGGAAGTCATGCAGTCCTTGCAGTTTAATTTGAATAGAAGAAGAAATACTGATTTAGCACAGATGGACTAGTTACAATGAAAATATGGAATTCTGTACTTTCCTGCTAAATATATGGCAGCATACAACAATAATCAAGATAAATGTGTTCAGAAGTAAGCATACAAAATTTAACAATAACCTAAGTACATTTCTGAAAAGAAGCATACTCCTGTCAGAAATATTGTTAAACACACATTTGAGATAGTTAGACAACCATCCTTCATGTGTTCTATATGCATTTGAAGAGGAGATAAACTACAATCGAGGTCAACAGAACAGGAGACTTATATGGCTTATTGAGGGTGCTCATGAGTATGCCAAAATAAATCATTATTTACATTTATAAATAACAGATTAAGAAATACATGATGTTTATAGTTCATATTTCTTCATAACTATGAATGCAGAAGTTCATATATAATAACAGTAGAAGTAGAAAGCTTTCTGTATACAGCTTCATCACAATCAACTTTAACCAGTAATGTCAGGTGTATTACCATGTCTTATGATACATCAGCCTATGTCATTAGTGTCAGTAAACTGCAAATGTGAACATTTCATAGTACTGTACAGCTTCCTAGAATGTTCCTTTATTTTATAAATGTTTTAATAAAAATAATAAAAAAGATATTAATAAAGATTGCACTGATATATTACTTTATGAGTCTGTTTATTGTCTCCATTTCTTCTTTCTGTCTGTACCCACCAACTTTCTTTTTATTATTTTAATGTACCCACCCACTCTCTTTTTATTATTTTAATTGTGCACTACTTTGTCCTTCTTTCATTTTTCCCTACTATTTCTATTAATTTTTTTACAGGACCAGAATCCTTAGAAGCAACCCAATCACATTCCTCCCAGGTCAAGGAGCATTCATCTTCTGCTCATAAAGGGACATCCTCACAGGTTCAGGACAATGGCACTGGGCCTCTAGGTACCCTGTCGTGTGGCAGGCTGGAAAGCCTCACAGGCTGTGGACTTCAGGACTGATTGAGGATGTGGTGAAACAGGTAGTTGAGAGAGCCTTTCAGCCAGTCCAGGATGATCATCAGCCTTATTCAGTGCTGACCACCACAGCACCACAGGCCTCCTCCTCCTCAGCATCAGTGTTGTCTACTGCAATACATCAGTCATTAAAAAAGTTTGAGGTCCTGTGGACCAGGGGTTTCTCCTGATCTCAAATTGTCTTCACTCCCTTCTTTCCCAATCCTCTCTCCTACACTGTCTTACCTACTTCCCTTCTGAACAACCTTCTTACATAAAATAATTTGAAAAAAATAAGGGGTCTATCCCTAGCCCAAAAATAGTACCCCTCTCCTCCTCTCTCACCTCTTTTTGCAAAATCCTTTTGCTTTTCCATCTTTGATAACTTTTCCCTTTTTTAATCTTTTCTATCACCCCCTTTCCATTCTTTAAAGAAAACAACAGGGTGTCCACATTAGGATAATCCTACATAAAACATGCAAAACCCATTACACTTTTTAAAAGTTAATACTAAGAGCCTGCACTCTCTGCCACTAATCTCAGCTACTTCCAGCATGCTTGTGCATAACCACACTTGTATAATGTACTCAAGAATATACAAAACCATATGAGCACTAGCATTTTCACATAGGATTTTGCAAGTGCTTGAGGAGTAACGTCAGATAATTTAAACTTTTATTGCAAATAGGCATGCTTATTAAAATGCTTTCACATTTACTTCATCAGTGTGAGTAACCTCTGCTTATTGTATCTACTTATAGGCATAGTGGAGCTCTTCATGAATCACTGCTATGCAAGTACACACCTCAAGACCATGAAACCCACTCAGTGTCTTGCACCTGTTTTGGGAACAGTAGAAAAATGCATTGCCAAATGGGTTAATATGACATCTTTAATCATGCACTGTTTATTATGCCAAGTTAATACACCTTGATGATCTTATTAATAGGTCAGACTAATTCAAGTAATTGTCCATAGCACAAACATACATATTGCCTAAAAATACACAATATGCATTGAACAGTATGCGCCTCTCAGTCAGACAATTTCAAACCATTTTTTCCACACATCTCACAAACATTTTACTTTCAAAATTGTAAGTTAAAACAGATGGAAATTACCAAATTGGAACAGTTATATTTCATTCAGATAGGTTGATTTTTGTTCTGACATTTGTTGACATTAGCAGTGATGCTACCAAAATTTAACATTGAGCTGCTTTATTTCTTAAGAAGGCAGATTATTATTATTTTTTTTATATTTAATTTGATTGCTTGCCTAAAATAGGTCAAAACATTAGTCAAGTATTCTGATGACTTATATCACAACAGTTTACTTAAATTGAGCACTGTGTTACACAACACTTAGAAGCTTACGGGACTAACTATAATGAACCATAACTGGTTGTTATTAGGATGATTTTTTTTGCATCTTTGTTTTTCTTTTATCACTAAGCTCCCATCAGATTTAGATGCAATATAAATGAAGTTATAAGAAGATCAGTTTCAGTGTGTTCTTCATTTATGAGAACAGATGAAAGCAATTGACATCAGGTTTACATTTCACAGTTATTACAAAAATACATTTGTAATTTGGTAAGTAAATAACATTTTGCCAAAACTAACAAGAAAAAAATCATCCTTACTGGTAAGGATCAGTTTTAATTGTCTGTTTCTGCTTCCTTCAAATAAATTGTACTTTCTTCTTCTTCTTCCATTTTTTTACAGAAAGGGTATATATGCTTTTCCTCAAGGCCACATTCAATGAGGTTTAAGTCTCGGAACTTCACAACTTTTTACACAAAATGCTATTATACACTGGTACTTAATTAGCATGCAAAAATGTGCACATTGATTGGTTAATCCAACCAACGTGCTCATTGCAAACTGGACATATACCAATGGCAAAATGTTTGGCTGATGAAATGTAACCGGACTTTCTTTTGTTAGTATGTACTCAATGTTACATGTCCAGTTTTTCAGCTAGAAAACAACAAACCAGGAGCCAGAATAGTGCCCAACACTCTACTTTAATGTTATAAAATTTAGCTCTTTTGTCCTGGTATCTGGACGTATTTATACTAGGATGAAAGTGCTTCATTTTGTAACAGTAAAGAAGAGTGTTGTCCACTATTCTGGCTCCTGGTTTGTTGTTTTTTAGTTTACATTTGTCTTGGTTCTAACATTCTCAGCTAGAGCTTGAGAAGTACATGGGCAGAAACAATACAAGGAAAATCAGGTGCATTCTGAAAAACTAAAGAAATGCACCTGATTTTCCTTGTATTTTTGCCCTGTCTCTGTCATGCCTCTAAGCTCTTCAGATTTTACTTTTTTTTCTTTAAAAAAAAAAGAAGAAGCAATGGAGATCTTCCTTTCTCTGTTGCATGCTTTTCAAAGCAGTGATATATGGAGTAAGCATGGGAAGGGAAGTCTCGTATACATGTGCAGTATGTCAGCAAAGTGGAAGAATGCAGAAACAGTGCAATGAACATCATGGTGCCATTATACAATGGCATTGTTTAAGAAAAGCAAGTAATTTCTTTCTTAAATAATGTCATGGTATAATACAAGAACTGACACCTGGATGTGGTATATTGAAGATTTACCCATGGTTGCTTTTGTTTAATCACTTGTCTTCACCCTTGTGATTAAACCACACCAACCATGGGTAAATCTTCAATATACCACACCCACTCCTCAGTTATTATAGCAATAACCCACGCCTGGGTGTGGGTAATGCTAAATTTACCCACAGTTGGCGTGGTTTGGTCCCGAGGGAAGCCCGGACCAAACAAACCCAACCGTGGGTAAATTTAGCATTACCCACACCCAGAAGTGGGTTATTGCTATTATACCATGACATTATTTAAGAAAAGAAACTTTTACTTTTCTTAAATAATGGCATAGTATAATGCCTGTTTGCTGCCCTTCCGCAGATGTCTGGCATCCGCGGCAGTTCTGATGTACTGCACGCCTGCGCAGTACATCAGAGCTGTGGGCAAAAGCAACGGAGAAAGCAAGATCTCCGTTACTTTTTTTTTTAGTGTTTCGCTATGTTAAATGAGTTTAACATAGCGAGACAGTTTTAAAATAAGCAACGGAGATGTCTGTTGCTTATTTTAAAACTGACTCGCTATGTTAAACTCATTTAACATAGCGAAACACTAAAAAAAAGCAACGGAGATCTTGCTTTCTCTGTTGCTTTTCTTTAAAACACTGTCTCGCTATGTTAAATGGGTTTAGCATAGCGAGACAGCTTTAAAATAAGCAACGGAGATCTCCGTTGCTTATTTTAAAGCTGTCTCGCTATGTTAAACCCATTTAACATAGTGAGACAGTGTTTTAAAAAAACGAGTTATACTAATGGAAAAAAGTCCGGGCGACCGGACCTTTTTCCATTAGTATAATTTGATTTACAACGGGCACGCTGGCCAATCAGCGTGCACGTTTTGGGGGGGTCATGGTATAATGCTCTACCTCTGTAGAAAATCACTGCCACAGCAGGTTCTAAAAGTGCACTAATGGAGCTCCCTTGCTTTGGGATAGATCTCCCTTCTCCATGTCTGTTCAGCTACGGGGCTGGTATATATAAGTTTGAGGTGCATAGGGGGTTGCTCCCCACATTAATGGTGCAGTAATGCTTTACACTGTAAACTCTTACAGGCTACTTTTTACATGTGTTGGAATTTTGTCTTTTTATGTTTGGAGACTTGTTTCTTCTTAAATTTATAACTCTTATCACAGTGGAACTCTCAGATTGTGATTGACTACCACTGTCAGAAGTTTAGTGAATGTATATAATGTATACAAGTCAATGCAAAAAAAAAGTCAAGCAAGCCTTTTGTAATTTGGAAGGCCTAGCAAGATTTTTTATTTTTTTTTGTAGAAAAAATTAACCTGACAGTAAAGCAAATATATTTTGGAAAGCTTAATGGAAAGTCAATTTTTTGTTAATTTTTTATTAAGGACATTCCTTAAGGTTCGTTTGCATATATATCATGAGGCTCCACAACAGGAGATTTAATGTATTGCACAGTGAAAACCTTTAGCTTTGCTGGGATTTTCTTTGCATTTTTTCATTCTTTAATCAGATAGATATTAGAATCATCTGCTGAGACACTGCTGCATTCCAGTATTCCTCAAAATATTATGTCTTAACTAACATTTTGACATGTCATCTCCTAATGCAGAACTGAGTATCACATATCATTGGTTACTATGCCAGCCATGCAGTGTATCATACATGTGATGTACTGTTATGCTGTTCAGCAGCCAGTAAATCCGACATAGCATATATGGCACATAAAAAATTAAATGTACCAAAAAGTAAGTGTGCTAAACAGAAATTATACATATATATGTTTCAAGCACAGAGCGGTTGGGTGGATCAAAATACACTACAACAATAACACACCACCTTGGTAACCTTCAATGAGCCTGTAGTAAATTCTCTGGTAATGTTTAGTTAAATGATTTATTCAGTAAAGTTAAAAACAATGTTAAAAAATGGCTGAACCCAGCCTAGAGCACAACAGCAGAGTTAATAAGGTAAATCCTTACAAACTGGTAGAGTCCCAGAGTGTAAAGCAGTCTGCAGAGGCAGCAGAAGCATGAAAAAACGCTGGCTAAACAGACTGCAGGATAACTGCAAAGTAGCAAATCCAAAAAATCAGTAGCAGCGACTCAAGCATAAATCTTTGCTTACTGAACAGTCCCAAAAGACCGGACAACACTCAAGTGTCAAAGTGAGTAAAGTAGCAGCAAAATTATAGCAGCACCAAACAATTCCAAGGAAACAGTTCCAAATGACAAGTGCTTCTGTTCACTTAAACGTGAACTTTTCCAAACCTGGATGTCTCATAATTTGGGCTCTTTTAAATAACAATCCCATAGTCCCCTTAATTTATCTCCTAACAAGTTCAGTAATTAATACAACAAACTGATATAAAGTTCTTAAACATACATTACACTAGTCAAAAAATCAGTTAAAATATTAAAATTATAAAAATCACAATTCTAATACAGCTTCATTCAAAGTTTGCATACCTTGTCTTTTAAAATAGGTGCCAAAGAGAGATGTTCATTCATACCTGGGGGGGGGGTACATGGCTCCTAATGTAAGTTGCCATCAGATTTCAGAATTACTGATCCTATTACCCCAGTCACCACCCCTAGGATCCCTCAACATGTTTTCCAGAATGCCAAACTTAAAACTGGCTTGCCCTGTACAATTCAATGTGTGTTTAAAGAGTGAATTATTAGGGTCCTTGGTCTCTATTGCGTAAAGGTGTTCATAGATAAGTTTACAGAGCATACACTCTGTTTTTCCAACATAAAATCCTTGACATCCAGTACAAATACTTAGGTATACCAATCCTTTACTATTACAGTTCACATTAGCTAAGTATACTCTTATGTGGAACTCACCTACTGTAACAGATGTACCCTCCAAAATGTGTGGGCCTTATTTACATGCCACACATTTCTGAGTCCCCCTATCTCCTACCTTCAAGATCAAAGGGTGTTCCAGGTAGTACTTCAAATCGTGCCCAGCTTTGTGAATGAATAAAGGGGTACTACCTAATTGACTGAACACCTCATCATTCCCTTCTATAATAAACCAGTTCTTGGAAATGATGTTCTTAACTCTGTGCCCAAAATTGCCATAATGCATAACCATAGCTTTCAAAAAATGGTTAACAGGATCTTTATTTGGTTCTTCCTTAGTGCTTCCTTGACCTAGTATGGGTATAAATCTTTCCCCCATTCTTTCAGAATATCTTCATCCAAAGAATAATTTGAAAATGTATACACTTTCAGGGTATCCTCTATCCAGAAACATCTGCGTGAGGCAGCCCGATTTGCTTTTGAAATCAATCAAAGTAGAACACATTCTTGCCCCTTGAATCATTTGCCCCTTCACAAGATTTTTCTTAATGTGGAAGGGGTGTCTACTGTCAAAGGCCAAGAAGCTGTTAGAATATGTGGATTGCGGTATACTCTAGATGTGAAAGTCCCTGTACTTCTGTCAGTTGAAATGTTAACATCCAGATAGTCTATTGATTCTGAAGAAAATGTATGCATGAACTTGAAATAAGGATTGATGTGGTTGATGTATAAGTAAAAATTGTCTGCCACTTTTTCCCCACCCTTCCAAAGGACAAACACATTGTCAAGGTAATGGAGATATGAGGCCCATTCCTTTTCAAATCCCAAAGTGAAAATGTACTTCTTCTCCCAAGTGGCCATAACCAAATTTGTGAAAATGGGGACACTGCTAGACCCCATGGCCACCCCTTTTAATTTTCTGAAATACTCATTTTCAAAAATTATGAAGTTATTATTTAAAATAACTTCCATAACATCCACCACAAAATTTGTAAGCCCTGTGTTCAAGTAAGTGTAGTCATGAATGGCTTCCCAAAAAAAATCGATACCCTCTTTGTGGGCAATAGAATTAAAAAGGTCAACTACATCAGTAGTAGAAAACCCCACCGAATCACCACATAAATTATGTTTGATTCTTGTCAGAAAATCCCATGAATCTACCAATACATGTGGTATGGGGCACATTGAATTCTTCAACATTCTGTCAACAAAAATGGCCAAAGAGTAGGTTGAACTGTTGTGAGCAGCCACTATCAGTCTGTATGGGGGGGGGGGTTTCTACACACTTGTGTACTTTGGGGATACCAAAGACAGCGGGGGTATATGGGTTTTCATTAACTAAAAGTCTATAAATCTCTTCATTAATAACCCTTTGAAAAAGACTGTCTTCTATGAATAACTGTATCCTCCTGTGGGCAATATTAGTCTGATTAAGGGAAACAGTTTCATATTTCTCTGTGTCATTCAAAAGATTTGCTATGTTGTTTGTGTAGTCATTTTTGTCTACAATCACTATCCCTCCCACTTTATCAGGCTTCATGATCCTCAAATGGTCTGTTGACCTCAGATATCTTAGTAATTCTTCCTTATCCCTCTTGAGGTAGAAAAACCTATCCTTTTGGGTATGAAAAGCCTAATATATTTCTCTGCAACAAACCCTTTCAAAACTAGCCAGGCTAAGATGCAGGTGGGTTAAATATACTCTTCTTCTTGAATAACCCAGGTCCTACTATCTTGTCAGTTTCCTTAAAGTGTAAATTGAACTTCAATTTTCTCAAGTATAACCTGAACTCGATCAATACCTCTGAAATGTCTGTGTTTTTACTAGGGACAAATTTTAGACCTTTTCTAAACAGCGAAAAATGTGTACTAGTAATCACTTCATCTGTGTAGCTAAAGAAGTTGACCCCTGAATAGCTTAGCATCCTTCCCTCAATGGATGAAATAATCTGACATTTCTGCAGGTTAGGACTCAGTATCTGTTCCCCCTGTTGCTCCTCCAAAACTTCCTCTGTTCTCTCTGTCTCTGTTCCTTGGGCATCCCCTGTTGACCTAACAAATGGGAATTGTTCTGATTCCTGTTAAAAATTATCTCTGACCTTCTTAAGGTGTGAAAATTCTGTTCAAAAACTTCACCTTCATCATTGTAATAATGGGGTGTGACATTATCATCCCTGACCCCCCCCCCTCCCCTTCATAAAAATTAACTGAGGCTATCCCCATTTCGAACCGTCCTTCATGAACAGTGCTTGCTATAGGTTCTAAATAACCTTTGGGCAATGGGTATGCTGTCTTCTGCTTATTCTCCAGTTCATCCCTCCTTAACTTCCTATGCTTCCTTGCAACATTCTCTTTCACCTGCTGTTCACTTTTATCAACAACATTATCATACTTCATTTCATATTTACCAAAATTTTCATCAACTAAAATATCATTGTTAAGATTATTAATTTCATCAAGTAACTGATTCATTCTGTTAGTGTTGATTTTAATAATGAAATGTAATAATTCCAAACCATGTCGGTCGAACATGGCCAGAAGCTCATCCACTTCAAGCTGTCCGACCGACAAAACATTTGGAAATTTAAATGTCCTCAGTCCCTTGGGTATTCTTTGTACTTTAATACATTTAGAAAGGTACACGTCTACTTGTAAGCTATGTACCTTTCCCATTTTGAGCTCAAAGTCTGAAGTTTGATAAGCACATCTTTTGATTTAGTTCCCCTTTCCTGGTTGTTGAAGGACAGATCCTTATTCAGCAACCTTTGAAAGCATGAATCTCTGTTTTCATTAACCGGAGATTTTTTAGTGTTTTGCCCACATGGAATATTCTGTGAGCCCAAAGTTAAAGGAAAACTTGTACATCCTGGAAACCCTGGTCTGTTAGTAGCAGGTGGAGCCTGCGTACCTGTCATTACATTTTGAGTGGAACCCTGCAATTTTTCCAATGTAACCTGCAGTTGCTGGTATTGCAGGGACATCATTTTAATTAGTTTTGTTGGGTTGCCGTTCTCACCATTTGGTACTGGATCCTTATTATTAACTGTCTCACTCAGCAAACTAAATTGCAAGTTCATTCCACTTAAATTATCCATACTGATGGATTCCACCACAGATCACATCGATCATCGGTTACTATGCCAGACATGCAGTGCATTGTACATGTGATGTACTGTTATGCTGTTCACCAGCGAGTAAATCCAACATAACATATATGGCACATAAAAAGTTCAATGTGCTAAAAAGTATGTGTGCTAAACAGAAATTATATATATATATATATATATATATATATATATATATATATATATATATATATATATATATGGATCTACCTTACTAGATAGACATGTTAAAACAGAGAAAATGACTTCACCGACGCCAGAAGATCGACAAGCAGAAGACCGACGGAGGAAGACACCGACGCTGAGAACACTGCGATGGGGAAAGGATGTGTAAGTATGCAGTAGTGACGGACGTTAGGGTGCGAGTAAGGTAAGTGTGCGATGTTGACGGTGTGTAGGGGTAGGGGTGGGATAAGTGAGTTAGGGTTAGGGTGCAGGTTAGGTGAGGGTGCGAGTAAGGTAAGTGTGCGATGTTGACGGTGTGTAGGGGTAGGGGTGGGATAAGTGAGTTAGGGTTAGGGCGCGGGATAGGTGAGTGTGCGATAGTGATGGACCTTAGGGTAAGGGTTTGTGTTAGGGTTGTAGATAGTTGTGTATGTATGGGTTAGTGTTGGTTTGTAAGGATTTTGGTGTGCTTGTGTTGTGTGTGTGGGTTTTGGATAGGGGATTTGTTTTGTTTGTTGGTATGATGTGTCGGGTGTATGCGGTGTCGTGTTTGTGAACTGTTGATCTTCTGGTGTCAGTGAAGTCGTTTTCGCTGTTTTAACATGTCGATCTAGTAAGGTAGATCCATATATATATATATATATATATATATATATATATATATATATATATATATATATATATATATATATATATTATATATATATATATATATATATATATATGTTTCACATATGTGAAGGCATGTCACATACACTGTCATTGTTAACACAGTTATACATCATAGAGTATAACTGTATTACATCTTTCAGTACGTGAACACATAGTATTCACTTACTGTAATAATGTTCATACCCACTGAGACATTACTTTAATGTAATACGGATATTTTACATTAAGTAGTAAATATAAAAGCTGTTAGAAATGACTATAAACAACCATTTAAATTGCACACATAATCGAAAGTGAACAGAATCTTTCCTCAACATTGCACATGTTTATACCTGTTTTTGAGGGACTATATAGATTGACTGACTGATGATCTCATATCAATATTAATTGAGTGACAAATTTTATACAAGCAATGCTGAATGAAAGATGTCAGTAGTAAAGTGCATCATGTATTTAGATGTTTGTATTACATTAATTTTCCAATGCATATGCTAAAGTGCCAACATGTACATAGCGGGACATTGCATGTACTATTAAATGTTTGTTCTCCTCTTTTATAAATATGCATAATTAATAAAGTGTTCTCCATCTTCTGAATCATTTCATGTCCTCACAATTTTTAGTAGGTTGCACGCAGTCATGCAAACTCACAGTATTTCTGCAATCAGACATTACTAATCCAATAAGTTATTCTGTTAAAAATTCCACATGTAACTTGTTGAAAAACCTTGTAAGTGATGTGAAATCTAGTAATAGATGTTTAGAACATATAATGTCCTATCATTTGTGGCAACATTATGATGCAATGATGTATATTAATGGTAGTTATTATCTATCCACCCCTATAGTGCCTTTTTTAGGCGGTGTTCCAAAGACCAAATTACCACTGTAAGAGCTACAAACAAATGAAATCTGAGGGTCATGCTGCTCAACGTTAGAAGTCTAAATCTTAAAATACACTCGCTCGAAGCACTTCTTAAAATTGAGAACATTAACATTTGTGCTGTAATAGAGACCTGGTTTAAGACAGCAGAAAGCATCCCTGCACTACCAGGCTATAACTCATTCCACACATTTCGGCCTCAGAACTTGGACTGAAGCTCCAAAGGTAGTGGTGTTTCCATATTCATAAAGGATGTGCACACTTCCAGACTGGTAGCCCAACATAATGTATCAGAAATTCTTCAGGTGCACCTAACATTGGGTAAGACAGTGATTCAAGTCATAGCCTGCTACAGATCCCCAACCATGTCCCAAGACTCACACTCCACGTTCCTAAGCACCCTAGAGAATATTAGGGTCCAATCTAACACTCTCATTGTAACTTTTTTGATACCTTTAGCTGACTCATCAATTTTAAAGCATGTATTTTGGAGGCAATCTGAATTGACATCATATCCTATGTAGCACCTTGATGGTAGTAAGTTCCATTCTCAACAAAAGTAAGATCTGTTTTACAATGGCATCCACATCTCTGTTTATTTTCTATTACTTGGATATTATTATTATGAGTTGTTGCATTTTATCAGTGCACATGAAGTGAGCTATTACTTATAATGCATCCTAGTAAGTAACTGCATAGATATCATGGTAAGTGATATGTTCTCATTTATATTAGCATTGTTTTCAGTGTAAAGCATAATGACATTATGTGGTTGCCTCAATATTTTTTGAGAAACTCTGTATATTCTCATATTTACATTAATATTGTATATTCAATCACATTCTAACTTCAGCATTCAGATAATATATTGAGTGCAGTACACAGTGTTGTATACTTTGTTTAGCAATCATGTCCATGCTTCTTATATATATATATATATATATATATATATATATATATATATATATATATATATATGTAGATGTCTTTTAAAAAGATCCCACCAAGTCACTATCTTTACATGCTTTGCTACCAAGTCAATATTAAATCCATATGGTTTACCCAAACATGCTGTACCAGAGGGATTCATGAAGAAACTGCTCACAGAGCTCATTCAAATAAATAAACAAACAATAAATAAAGGCAACCAAATAAATAAAATTAACGGCATCAGTTCAGCATGTTATACATAAGTTTTGCAAAAACTCCACATATGTACAGTATGTGTAGTCTCAATATAGGCAGATGAAAATAAACACTGTGGTGGGTGTAACAAGCTCTCTTTACCCTAGGGCAGTAACTGAGTAGCCTCAATCCTCATCACTGTCACCAGTAAGGGAGTGTCACTAAAGGCAGGGATAGAAATACACATTTTCCATTAAGAGTACAACAGAAACAGGCTCCAAACCTGGGACTGGATTATATGCTTCACTTTAGGTCCCCAAATGAGTCTCCACAACAACCACTGCAGAGCACTGTCCCAGTTCTAGATATCTGACATACTCACTTTTAGATGTCTGATATTCACACATACGCAACCACTTGGGATTGACTGGCACAGATTTACCTGCTGTGTTCCTTTGTCCAAATTAGAAAGTAACAGCTGCCCCAAGTCAGATACCACAATAACCTTCAAAATGGGCATTCAATTATATCAGGTAAAATAGATATTGCTACAAATGCTAGCATGTAACCAAAGCAGTAAGGCTTTTCAGAGTGGTCCTTGTGTTATCACAGTAAGCATAAACACTCTCAAAAGTAGTCACTAAATAACCATTCACAATGAGAAGTAGTAAAATATTTAATAATAAATAAAAATAATTATTATAAATGAACACTATGAATATATATATATATATATATATATATATATATATATATATATGTATATATATATATATGATTTCATATATGTATTTCATAAATTTAGGTATTTCTCTAAATGAAAAATTGTTATTCTACTTAAATCTTGTGAATATGACAGAATACTCTGTAAAGTTAGCCAGTCCTTTTGAGGAATTGTATATGTTGTTTTTTATTACTTGCATATCTAAAACATTTAGTTCTTTGATACATTGAAGCCAACAAATAAATCCTTACTGTTCCCAGGAATTAATAAATTCTCTATATGTTTTATGTGGAACAGTATTTGTGACTATAAATGGCATTAAAAGATCAAACCAGATTTTTTTAATCTATATTTGCATTAATACTTTTCCTAAATGAGCCAATGTAATAATTAATCATACAAGTTTTAGTGGGTTTAGTTATGTTGTATTGCATACTAATACATAATATGTGTCATGAAAAATTGGTTTTATCTGTTATTTGATTTTTTTTCTTGCAAACCAAATTAATTTATTGATATTACAGTTAGTAATTCTTTCCAATTTGCAGAGTAATTTGAATTTATACAAATTGAGATTGTTATAGATGTTGGGGCTTTTATATATGTTTTGATATCTGGAAAGTTTAATCCTCCCTGTTTCCATGATCTGATATGAAGTATTAAAGCTATGCTGTTTCTTTGGGAAACCATTAAAATTTTATTAGGCATGAATTTATTTCTTTAAGTATATTCCTTTCTGGTAACAGTTGTAGTGCCATATATAGGATTCTATGCAGTAAAACCATTATTATTAACTGCAGTCTAGCTTCAAATGTTAATATTATTGTGTTCCATTTTTCCACAGAGATTTTAATTGTATTGATTATATTACTGTACTTTTTTGAGACTAATTCATTATTATCCTCACATAACTCAATTCCTAGATATTTTAAGGTAGATTCTTGTTTCCCTATGATGTGATTCCCCCTTAGTCTGCAGTTCTTTTTTTTATTTAAAAGTAAAACATTTGATTTTGATTTATTGAAATGGAGTCCTGAAGTCATGTGACTTTAAGATATTTATGACAATATTAACTAACAAAATAAAAATACCACTATCCAAAAACAATAAATAATGATCAAACTGGATTTATATATCACAGACACACACATGACTATATTAAAATGATATGTTCTCTTATAGATTATGTTAATAAAGAAAATAAAGAAACACTCATAATTGTCTTAGATATAGAGACAGCCTTTGATTCCCTAAATTGGGACTATTTATTCAAAATCCTAATGCTATTTGCATTTCCTACATCCTTTGTTCATCTCCTAAAGAATATTTATACAAATAATTTATCATATGTCAATTGATATATATAATTTAGCTAATGTCTCTTTTGCATTAGATAATGTAAGTAATATGTCATCAAGAAATAGCATTACTTTAAAATTGTATTGTTCATAAACATCTATTCCTTTGATTTTTATATTGTTACGATTTGAATCTGCCAATATTTCAATAGTGAGAGCAAATAGAACTGGTGACATGGGACATCCTTGTTTAGTGCCTTTTGTTATATGTATAGATTCAGAAGTAAAAGGACCTAACTTGACATATGATAAATTATTTGTATAAATATTCTTTAGGAGATGAACAAAGGATGTAGGAAATGCAAATAGCATTAGGATTTTGAATAAATAGTCCCAATTTAGGGAATCAAAGGCTGTCTCTATATCTAAGACAATTATGAGTGTTTCTTTATTTTCTTTATTAACATAATCTATAAGAGAACATATCATTTTAATATAGTCATGTGTGTGTCTGTGATATATAAATCCAGTTTGATCATTATTTATTGTTTTTGGATAGTGGTATTTTTATTTTGTTAGTTAATATTGTCATAAATATCTTAAAGTCATTATTTAGTAATGGTATAAGTCTACATGAGGTACAGAGGTTTGGGGATTTGTTTTCCTTTAGGATTGGTGTGGTTAAGGAATATCTCCAAGAGGGTGGTTAATAGAGTTTTATGGAAGAGGGATAGTATTTTTGAAGGAAAAAGTTTATATATTTCCAGAACTATGTCATCTATACATGGAGCTTTATTATTTTTTGCCTTATTTTATAGTATCTGTAATTTCTTTGTAGGATATGGGTGCTTGCAGATCTAGTTTTAATGTTTCTATTTTTTTTTATATTAGAACATTTTTCATCTAGATTTAATTGATTGATTGATATGTATATTTTTCTTTTTTGGAAATGTTCCATATATTGATTTGTATAGGCATCAAGAATGTCACCTATATCCAAGACATGTTTCTCTTTCTTTTCATAGAAGATACTTTTGATGTTATTAGCTTTTGATTGTATTTTGATTCTTGTGAATCAATTATGTAGATATTTGGGAGAAGTGGCCAAGGTATTAATTTTTAGTTTTCTAAAGCTAAACTAGTTTTATGTGTTAAGATGTTGTTGTATTTATTGTTTAATTTTTATTTATTTATTTTATTTTACATTTGTTAACCGGGGGTGTCTGACTGAGCCAAAAAGGCCCTTTTTCAGCAGAGGTCAGGAAAGAAAAGCTCCACAAAGAAAAATTACAGATACATTTAGTTATTTAGATATGATCAGTATACACACAAATTACAAAAGACATGTTTTTTCAGTGGTATGCGGCACATCAACAGTTACAGTGGAGAGAACAAACAAAAAATATTAATTTAAAAATAAAGGTAATTAATACATTTGTGGTGTACAGATGACATTTGGAACATAAGTAGAATACATACATGGTACACAGGTACAGTACATGCATTGTAGATTAGCCAGTGTTTGTAAGATTGAAAACTATTATCAAGTACTCTATATTTAGTATGTATTTAAGTATTTAATACTTCTACTTTCTTTTTCATCTCCAAATGCTTTAGATTTTTTTCAGCTTTTACTCATAAAAGTTTGTATTGTAGATCTAATAATTCAGAATCCTATTCTCTGATTTTTTTACACCAAGTTAGGCTTTTACCATATATGTAAGCTTTTAATGAGTCCCATACAATTATTTTATTTATCTGTGTGGTGTAATTAATTAATATCTAAGAAGAACTGTAATTCAAATAATAACCAGGGTTTGAATTCTTTAATTTTAGTTATATATGCCAGAATTCTGGAGTTAAAGATTAATGGTCTGTATTCATTTTGAAGTTTTAGTATCAATGAAAAGGGGCAGGGAGTGACTGAGAAATTAATAAGTTTAGACTGTAAGTCATTGGCAGCAAATATTTTATCTATTCTAGTTTGGGTACCAAATCTGTGGCCTTGATAAAAAAATAACAAAGATTTATCTTCTTTAAATCTGAAAGTATCTACAAGATGAAACATTTCTACCCACTTGTTTAAACCTTTTGATACAGCAGATGTACATAGCGGTATTTTATTTATATTTTCAGAAATATAAAATATACAGTTAAAATCTCCTCCTAATATTAAGTTGCCTTTTTAATTACTGGAAATGAAATCCAAGTGTTTTTCACAGTTCTTGTTCCAATGCCTGGGAGCCAGTAAAGACTGGCTAGGGTCAATATTCTGTTATTATATTTAACTATTACTAATGCCATAAGGCCTTCTTTATCTTCGTACTTCTAAATGATTTATGGGTTAATCACATTTGTTTTCCATAAAATGTTACCCCTTTTGTCTTTGTCTTATAAGTGGATTGTGCCAATATCATATTCCTTAGGATTCCATTTGTAATTGTCATTTGTTTTGAAATTAGTTTCTTGAAGGAAGACAATTTGTGCTCTGTTCAGTTTTAAATATTTCAGTTTTAAATATTTCAGTAGATTTGATCTCTTGCTAGGATTGTTTAAGCCAATGGTATTTAAAGATAATAAAGTTAAATCCATCTTAGGTTATTTAGATTATGTATTTTTTGTTTTATTGTGACTATTAAACATTTTCCTCTGATAACTATAAAGTATATCATTGAGCTTTTAAAGAAAATTATCAGTTTTATACTTTGAGTGTTTACCAATAAAGTAATATTTTGGTTAGGTATACTAAAAATGTTTTTGTGAAATAATTTTAAATTATTAAATGTTAAAAAAAACTAAGATCCACACTAGCCATGGAATGAAAATCATTCCTAATCTGATGGGTAAACCTAAGTTCATCAGTTTATCGCTCATACCTTGATAATCCAGAACATCTGAGCTCCATAACTGGCTTCAACAACTGGCTAAGCATCTGGTGTCATTCAAAGGGGATCCAGTATCTGTCTGCCTGGGAAGACATGATCGACAAACCACAATGCTTTGCCAAAGATGGTCTGCACCTGTCGCCCCTAGGATTCAGGTTACTGGCTAAATCTCTTGCCACCCCTATAGTGCCTTTTTTAGGCAAGGTTCAAAGGACAAAACCACCACCATAACAGATACAAGCATACAAAATCTGAAGGTAATGCTACTCAATGCTAGAAGTCTAAATCTCAAAATGCACTCTCTCGAGGCACTCCTAAAAATGGAGAATATTGATTCTATGGAGTAACTAAGACCTGGTTCAAGGCTCCAGAGACCACCCCTGCAATACCAGGCTACAACTCTTACCACACTTGTCAGCCACAAAACCAAGACCAAAACACTAAAGGTGGAGGACTGTCCATATTCACCAAGGATATTCACACCTCCAGGCTAGTTGCCTAACACAATGCATCTGAAATTCTACAGGTGCAATGAACACTAGGTAAGATTGCAATACAAATTGCAGCATGCTACAGATCCGAATAAACCAACAAAGAGAGCAAAGTGCTAGGAGAGAGAATAAGATAGCCAGAAACTTTATTGTAAATTTGCCACAAACAACAATAGCATGAACACCTTTAGCACACTCGCGTTTTCATCCAATTTTTTAAAATTTTTTTTTATTTAACATTTGTTGACCGGGAAAGTCCGACTAGGTTCCACATATCCTGTTTTCAGTGGACGCCCAGGGAGAAATGCTCCAGAAGCATGTTTTTAGAATTAACTGGACTTCATCAGATATATGAATTTGCAATCATCAAACACCTTTATACAAATCATTAAAACCTTTGACCAATAGAATCAAACTTTTCATTTTGAATAAAAAAATCATATTTCATTGGGCTCATTAATAATAATAATCAATATTACCTCACTTCCTCTTAAAACTTTATCATATTTAATAAAACTAATTTTTAAATGTTTAAATTACTATTCATGTCATGATGTCAATCAAAAGTCTCTTAAAAAGCCATATTAAAAAATTAATAATTAAATAATAACCACATAAGTTAAATAGCTTATAAAACTTAAAGCATTCTTCTGTTTAAAGAAAGTGTAATCCCCGATCCAGCAGTGCCACCTTCTGTTATTTTTAGATATTACATCATCTTTATTACAATTCTTATAGCTTAGCTGATCTTAATTTTAAGAGTGGAAGAATGGATACATACTCATTTAAACCAGGGGGTTTGTTTGCTTCCAAGGTTATTTGCCGACATAGTTCCTTATAACCTATTATGTCCTCCCAAGGGCCTCCTCTGATATCACTTTTAATTTGTTCTAAAACAAAAAAATGAAATTTATAACCCTCACATATCTTAGAATGTTTATATAGGGCATTTGTCTCTTTCCCTTTTGTTATATCATAAATATGCTCATATATTCTTCTCTTGAGAGTTCTCTCCATTTTGCCCACATAAAAGGAGTTACACATTTCACACGTGGCAAGATAAACTATACCCCTGGATTCACAATTAAAAAAACCTTTGCTACTTAGCCACCTCCCTCTACTTTCTAAAAAAAAATTTTCTTCATTTATAATGTATTCACACTGATTACACTTCCCACATCGATAGGTGCCCATTTTTCTTCTCTTACCCATTCCACCCTTTTTGTGATGGTCCTTCCTACTTTCTAAAATGCCTTTTATACTAGCGGAATTCCTAAAAACTATCTTGGGTGTACTCTCAGGGAGGCCTTCTAAGTCTGTAAGGGAAATAAACTTTTCCCATTCTTTCTGGAATATTATCCTAGTGTTATTATTTAATGCATTATATTCCAGAATAAGGGCTTGCTGATATTCCCTGTTAGAATCTATTCCTTTCGTTCCTTACTCATACTTTTTATTAACCTCATTTTCTCCTAAAATGGTCTTATATCTATCTAGTCTTCCTTTTTCTACTTCAAGTCTTATATTTTTAATAAAATCTTTAGAATATTCCCTTTCCAGAAACATTTTTTCCAATAAATCACACTCCTTGATAAAATCATCAATATTACTAGTCATCCGTGAACCTCTAACAAATTGTCCTTTCACAATATTTCTTTTACAGTGGGAGGGTGTGCACTGTTAAAATGTAAATATGAATTACAATAAGTGGGTTTCCTGAATACTTTAGTTTCTAGAAAGTTGTTTAACTTATATATTTCTAAATCTAAATACTGAATATTATTTTCAGAAATTTTATGTGTAAACCTAAGAAAGTCAGTAGTCCCATTAATGTAGTCCATAAATTCTTCAAATCTATCCATACCCCCTGTCCAAAATATGATGATATCATCTAAAAATCTCCTATATAAGCTTCAACAAGTAGAGAAGCTCGAGTTGAGGATGTATGTTTCTTCCCAGTTGGCTAGGACAAGTTTAGCAAAAGTGGGTGCACAAGCCGCACCCATGGCCACTCCTTGGATTTGTTGAAAAAATTCCCCATTGTAAAGCAAAAAATTGTATTTTAAGACCATTTCCATCAATCTTGTGCAAACCACCATTTCTCTATGAGTTAAATTTTTATCCTGAAACACCTCATCCTCAAACATTTTCATACCTGTTACATATGGTATAGAGGAAAAAAGATCCACAATATCTATTGTGACAAATAATAAATCCTCAGTATTTAATTCCAGTGTAATCTCCCTTAACAGGTCCCAAGAATCTTTTAGTATGACTTCTTTATTCATCCAAATATGTTTAGTTTTAATATCAACATATTTTGCTAAAGGTGTAGTTTTTGAACCATCTGCAGATACAATGGGTCTTAACGGTGGGTCCATTATGTCTTTATGGATCTTTGGGATACCAAATATTACAGGTATCTTTGGCTTTTCAACCTTCAAATAAGAAAGCATTTTACCTTCCAAGGTGCCTTCATTTACCATTTCCTCTAATTCCATGTCTATTCTTCTGTAAGCCAGATGTATTTCATTCTTAGAGACAACATAATATGTGTTTTCGTCTCTAAGTATTTGGTTCATTTTTCCTTCATACAAAATAAGATCCATAAAGACAACCCCTCCACCCTTATCTGGTTTCATTATTCTTACATTTTGATTAAATTTTAACTCATCCAGAATATTTTTCTCTTCTCCGTCAAGGTTAATTTTAAATGTTGTTCTTTTTTGTGCTTTTCTAACTTCTCTTTCTATTACCCCTTCTAAATGTTTTTAATTGAGGATGAATAGGGGGGTTAATATAGATTTATTTGTAAAAACTTGATTATCACCCTTCATGTTGTTTTTACCCTCTTTAAAGTATAACATTTCCATGTTAATTTTTCTTAGGAACAATTTAATATCTAGAAGAATTTTAGTCAAATCACCTTTGACATGAGGAATGAATTTGAAGCCCTTTCCTAATAAACTGAAATGTCCCTTTTCCAAAGGGACACTACTAAGGTTGTAAATAGTGAAGCCATTTAATGTGTTTTTACATCCTACCACTTCTATAGCTTGTCATGTGTCATCCACTACTGTGGCTGGGGTATATTCTGTCAATATCTCCCCCTTCCCCTTCTCCCCCCTCTCATTCAAAAATTTCCATTGTAACGCTCCTGTTGAACAAGGGGCCTGTTTTCCCCTTCTAATGGGGGAAATTCATTATTATAATCATATTCAGCCCACCCTTCTGTAAATTGTTCCTGTAAAGGTCCTTGCCTCTTTCTAGGTACTTTTTTGTAGTTGTTATTGGTGTTGTGTGAAAGTGGGGGCTTCGGATAACACATTATTTTCATAATCATGAATGTCTCATTTTAATGTTTCCATTTTCCTTTTTATCAAACCTTTGCATTTATCATGAATTGCTTCTCTTAATTTAAAATACTTTTCTTTCTCTTCCCCAATCCTAAAAATAAGGTCTTCCTTAATGAATACATCCAGTTCATCAATTTCTTTCTGCACAATTTCTAAATTCCTATTATTTTCTTTAATAATCAACTTTAAAATATCTAAACCACATTTATTAAATAGTTCCATCAATTCTTTGTGAAAAATTGAGCCCATTTGAACATTGTTAGGGTATTTCCATATTCTTAAACCCTTCGGAACAATGTTCCTATTAATACATTCCATCAGATAAGCATTTTCTATGGCCAACGTTTTGTATTTCTACATCAATTTAGAGATGTTATCAAGTTTTTTGCCATATGAATCAGTGTTCATAGACCCCTGGGGGTCTCCACAATCAATCTTAAAACAGTACTTCGCTTTCAACCATTCATTTGTCTCAATGGGTCTAAGAAAATGTACAGTACCTGGGTTAAATTGACCCATATTCTGTGTGTTAGGGCCATTTAAATTCATTCCTTTATCAGGACTGACACCACAAAATATTCTTGGAATTGCTGCAGGGTTAAAACTTCCACCTTTCGGTTCTTCAGGGTCACCGGCATCCGATTCAGTGCCAATAAGCTCCCTTTTGCTCTTGTGCGTCTGGGTATTCAGTCCCCCAGTACCACTTCCTGCAGAATTAAATGCTTGAGAATTCGTTGCCACAAGTGTATGACAAAGAGGTGTCAGCAAATCTATAAGTTCCGTTAACTGTCCGATTAACTTCCGGGACTGGCCCAAATCATCACTTCCCATAACATTAGGCAAGGATTCCCTCTCCATAGCACCGCAAACCACAACCAACCATGAAAAAGTGTGAAAGCTCTCCACCAGTACCGAATAAACCAACAAAGAGAGCAAAGTGCTAGGAGAGAGAATAAGATAGCCAGAAACTTTATTGTAAATTCGCCACAAACGACAATAGCATGAACGCCTTTACCACACTCGCGTTTTCATCCTATTAACTGGACTTCATCAGATATATAAATTTGCAATCATCAAACACCTTTATACAAATCATTAAAACCTTTGACGAATAGAATCAAACTTTTCATTTTGAATAAACAAATCATACTTCATTGGGCTCATTAATAATAATAATCAATATAACCTCACTTCCTCTTAAAACTTTATCATATTTAATAAAACAAATTTTTAAATGTTTAAATTACTATTCGTGTCATGATGTTAACCAAAAGTCTCTTAAAAATGCCAAATTAAAAATGAATAATTAAATAAAAACCATGTAAGTTAAATAGCTTATAAAACTTAAAGCATTCTTCTGTTTAAAGAAAGTGTAATCCCCGATCCAGGGAAGACATGGTCGACAAACCACGATGCTTTGCCAGAGATGGTCTGCACCTGTCACCCCTGGGATTCAGGTTACTGGCTAAAGCTCTTGCCATCCTTATAGTGCCTTTTTAAGGAAGGTTCAAATGACAAAACCACCACTGTAACAGATACAAGCATACAAAATCTGAAGGTAATGCTACTCAATGCTAGAAGTCTAAATCTCAAAATGCACTCTCTCGAGGCACTCCTAAAAATGGAGAACATCGATATCTGTGGAGTAACTAAGACCTGGTTCAAGGCTCCAGAGAGCACACCTGCAATACCAGGCTACAACTCTTACCACACTTTTCGGCCACAAAACCAAGACCGAAACACTAAAGGTGGTGGACTGTCCATATTCACCAAGGATATTCACACCTCCAGGCTAGTTGCCTAACACAATGCATCTGAAATTCTACAGGTGCAATGATCACTAGGTAAGATTGCAATCCAAATTGTAGCTTGCTACAGATCCCCCACCATGCCCCAAGATTCTCACTACACTTTCTAAACATACTGGAAAATATTAAGATACAACCAAATACCCTAATACTGGGTGATTTCAACTACCCTGCCATTAACTGGGAAAGCTACTCAGGTACCAACTCCTTTTCCCAATGGTTCTTGGAATTTATAAATTCTAATGCCCTGGATCAACTAATCCATTGTCCCACCGGGGGCTCCAATATCCTAGACCTGGTCATTACCAACATGGAAGACAGATGCTCCACACCAGTGGTCACCCCCTCATTGGTCAGGTCTGACCATAAGCAAATCACCATTGACATCCACATCCCACCCCCACTGCCCAGTAAGGAAACCTCCTTAAAAAACTTCTACAAAGCCAACTTCATGCTACTGAAGTCAGAAGTGACAGACTTCATGACACCCATGCAGACGGGATCTGAAAGTTCGACTGCAGAATCCTACACTAAGGCACTGTATGAGCACATCCACTCGTGCATGAATCGTGCCATCCCAAATAGAACCAAGATGCTCTCCTCCAAAAAAGAAGCCAAACTGGTGGTCCCCTGCTATAAACAAACTATACAACAGAAGGGAGAAACTGGTATAGAAAAGAGGAAAATCTTAGGATGCAAAAAACTCCCTCACCAGCCTCAGTAAGAAGCTGAGATCCCTCATAAAATTCTCAAAAGCTAGTTACGAAAATAAAATTGCCAAAGATTCCAAAGACAACCACAAGGCATTCTATAGTTATGTAAAGAATCTAGATGGCAATGCTCAGATCTGCTCTGAGCTTCAACAGAATGGCATTAAATATACTGATCCTAAGGATATTGCCAATGTCCTGGCAGATCAATTTAGTGCCAACTTCACCCCCCTCTCTCACCCCCTAAAGCACCCATCTCAATACCAAAAGATTGCCAAATTCCGGTAATCATGGCCACACAGGTAGAAACTGCACTCTCCAAAGCTAAGAATACAGCATCCATGGGATCAGATGACATCCCAGGCTGTGTACTAAATGAACTACAAAATGAACTGGCACCTCACCTAAGTGTCATGTTTAATCATAGCCTCACCCCAGGCTTTGTGCCCACTGAGTGTCGCACAGCTACAGTTATCCCACTCCACAAGGGGGGATCCACCTTGGATCTCGGGAACTACCATTGCATCAGTCTGACGAGCCCGATCTGCAATGGCATGGAATGCATTATCATGGCACTTATAAACAACGACATTGGCAACCTTCAAACACTGAACCCCACCCAGTTTGGGTTTGTGAAGGGCCGATCTTGTCTCTTGAAGCTGATTGACTTCTTTGAATCAGTCTCCAGAGCTGTGGACAAGGGTAAGGCGGTCCACACAGCCTATCTGGACCTCTGCAAGGCCTTCAACACCATCCCCCACTCTGGAACCATAGATAAACTTACTAAGCTGGGCATAAACCCCTATGTCACTCGATGAGTTGCCAACTGGCTTACTGGCAGAACCCAGACTGTAAAAGTAGCCGACTTCAAATCCAGCTGCAGACAAGTGACAAGTGGAGTACCTCAGGGTTCAGTCCTGGGACCACTCTCATTTGGCATCAACTTCTCTGAAGTATAGGCCAACACTAAGGGACTCTGGCTAACAAAGTTTGCAGATGACTGCAAACTGGGAGCCATTTTTGGATCACCAAATGATGTGGATATTCTACAAAAGGGCCTTACAGAAACAGATGCCCGGTGCCAGAGCCATGGGCTCAAGCTTAATGCCAAGAAATGTATAGTTATCCCCTTTGGAAAAAGCATGTAGCCATGAATTACCACATAGGTGGCAGTACACTAAACATCGAAAGTGTGATGAGAGACTTAGGGACACAGGTGGACAGTGGTCTCACCTTCGATAACCACATCACCACAACAGTCAGGAAATCCTTCTATGTGGCACACCTCATCACTAAGGGCTTTTCATCCAGAAAAAAGTAGGTTATTGCCCCACTGTACTCATCCCTCATTAGACCCATTATAGAGTATAATGTCCCATTTGCTATGTACCGCACAAGACATCTGCAACAGCTGGAAAGGCCACAGAAATACCTCACTAAAAGAATCACAGGTCTAAAGCAGATGCCATATGCTGACCATCTAAAAAATCTCCAGCTATACACTGTGGCATATCGTCTACTCAAAGGCCATCATTGCTTAGCATACAAGGCCATGTCAAACCCAGAGCTGTTGGACATGCTCTACTTAAAGAAATCACAATCCCTCAGATCCGCATGCTCCAGAGATCTAAAGCTTGTCATCACAATGAACAAAACATGCTGGAGGGAAAGGTTCCTGACCCAGAGACTCCCCATTCTCTGGAATAGACTGCCTATACATGTCAAGCAGAGTGCCTCCCTAGCCCTCTTCAAAAGAACCTTGATGATAGGATGGGAGATAGGAAATTCACCCTGGGGATCATGTCACTCACCCTGCTAGACAGGGGTCCAGAGAAGTAAATATTGTGGGAAGAAATATTCAGGGAATTTTTATGGCTAAGCTTGTATAGGCCCTAGAGCTGATAGCCTTGTACCAACCTATGAACCTATAAACCTATAAATTGAATTATCATATGGAGAATATTTGTAATAGGAATAAACACTATTTATATTATTTTGAACAGATATTGTACTATTGTAGATTAGACAGAATTCTAATACAATATAAATGTCTACTTATTGTATAAGCAATTAATATTTACATGAAAGATAGATGACAAGCAATTCAATCTTAGCAAAGTATGATGTATCATATATAAGATTATAGCACACAGGTATTTAACATATTTATCTTTATTGATGAAGTCTTTCAAAACTTATTACTTAATATAAATAGATGGTAATAATATTGATACCTAATGTTTATAATACAATGTATTTTACTGGATATATCAGAAGTTATATTTCATTGTTTGCTAAGATTTAAGTAATCACTTTGTTGCTAACTTACTTAAAGCATCAAGTTTGTTTTATGTGAACATTGATCAAAGTTAGTGCATTTTAATTATCAGTGCATCCCTCTTCCCCCATTTCCTACACATAAAGATTTTTATATCTGTCATTTCTTATTAAAAAATAAGTGAAATTATAGGGTAAAACAATAAATTCACTTATTGTGATTAATGAATACAAGTTCCCTTTCCATGTTCATAAATTGCCATTTTATGGCATATACTGAAAGTTTTTAGATTTAAATGGCAACATTCTATTTTGTATAATCAGCAAAGTTTAAACTGAGTGATTATTGTCAATTTAATACTATTTGTTCAGAATGTGATTGTTACATTCTGTGATATTCCTAGTTTAGGCTTCTATTGTTTCCCTTGAACAACTTTGTCACTTTGATGTCATGTATAAAACATTAGTTACATTGGTAACTGCTTAAACATTATATATGGTCAAGATGGATTACAAAAACTACAATTCAAGCTAAAGCAATTACATGACCATGTCAGGCTTAACCAAATAGCACTCAAAGCTATGATACCTGCCATAATTGATATTAACTATGTTTAGACAGAATAATAATGAACAAAAAAAGATAGTAGTGCAAAACACCAATGTACCTTCGGTTCCACCAATGAGCGCAACATTTCCAGTAGACACCACGTAGTATCTTTCAAAATTGAAGTTAAATCCACATAACGCCAAAACACAAAATATAAAAGAAAAAACACAAGGACACAATAGACACGACTTCCCAGTGCTGTAGTTGTGCTAGATGGAATAATCAAAACAACTCAGACTTAGCACCGGAGGACATAAAAGACGCCAATGACAGTTTAGCGCTTTCAACCAAAAAATACTGGTCTTCCTCAGAACTGCATATGTTAACAATCTGCCAGTTTAAATAAACTTATTGGCACCAAAAATTGTAAACCGCCTTAAAGGCACAACACCAAAAAATGCACATAATATAATATAATGTAATGTATTGAATAATAATACCCGCTTGTTTTGCACTCAGTAACATTTGCATATTGAAATTGAAATCACAAATATTACACTACCGACAGAAGGTAGTCGTAACTGAAAAGTTACAACAACACTACAATATGTTAAAAAAGGTTATATGTAACCAAGTGTGTAAAAAAGTCATAAATGTACTCATAAATATGCTCATGTATATACCACACTAATAATTAAGTGGACTAATCCTATGAATGAAATTAAATGTATATGTACTAATGCGATAAAGGTATTAAATGTAGGTGAACTAATACTATTAAGGGAATATGAATAAGCAAGTTGATTCAGTTTCGATAAACTAGTAAAACCAGTATTACACAGAACATGATAAATATAAATTGGTATAAGTAATAATATAAATAATATAAATAATGTAAATAATAAATGTAATATATTAAGTTGAATATTATTTATAAAATTTAATTATATAAAAAAACTTTTTATATAAAAATTAATTTTCTTAGTAGTACTGCGCTGTTATAAATTAACAACCAACTTACAGTACATGCTAAAATAAGTTGAAATTGATTAAATAAATATGTAATATATACCAATATGTTAAAAACAGTTAAAAATTATGTTTAAAACCATTATTTAATAGAAAAAAATATATATACACAGTGTATATTAATAATAAATGTTAAAAGTGTTATACGTAGTCTTGTCATAAAACGTATGTTATTAATTATATTGTATGGAGACTTTTTCAAAAGAAGTGTAATAAATGATGGTTAAATGAATAAGTTCTGAAAAATATGTTTGTATATTGATCATTATTTGATCCATAATACATAGTGGCAAAGACTCAGTTATTAAAACCTCATAATCTATATCAAGAAATAAACAGATAGACTATAATAATAAGCTTTTTGTTGATATACTATCGTTAAGTCCCGGTCAGAATAATAATGACATTTGTACTCACTGTCAGACACAGCTGCATCCACGCACACCATATCAGGATTGATCAAACAGCACTCGTAGCTGTGATACCTGCCATAATTGATATTAACTATATTTAGACAGAATAATGATGACATTTGTACTAATAGCTTACTACTGCTATTTAACCAGAATATACATGACATTTCTAAATCAAACTTTAACTGAAGAAGGCATTAGTCTCCATGATATCATTTTTTTTTCAAAAGACTCTACTGTTACT
This sequence comes from Protopterus annectens, assembly GCF_019279795.1. Lineage (NCBI taxonomy): Eukaryota > Metazoa > Chordata > Ceratodontiformes > Protopteridae > Protopterus > Protopterus annectens. The sequence goes on from NC_056735.1 coordinate 1,536,158,409, forward strand.
GCTATTATATATGATGTTCATTTGTTACATTTGAATCTGAGCTCTAATGAATGGTACCTTGCTGAACTAGTTAATTAATTACTTAAATTATTATAAGTAAAATCAATGAAAAATGAACAACATAAGTATTCAGTGAGGTCAAGTAGGGGAATAGAAACTTCTATGTTTATATTATATGTTGCTTTGTTTGGCTTATATATAATGTAAATAGTAATCCATCTTGACCTACCTTTGTTTGTGAGGAATTATTGGGACTCTTTGAACATTCTGAATAAATCATTGCTGTTTCTCAGCTGTTTAAGAATCCTTCCTTTTTTAAAATAAAAACATATGACAAGTGATGTACCATAACAGTTGATACTTTGAGAGATGTAGTAGTAAGAGTTATTTTTTCGGACAGCTAGCTTGGAATTAATTTTTTATTTCTTTTTTCTAGCATCAGTCCAATGATTTGTTTGTTTTACTCTTTTAAGAGTAGGGGCCATCCATTCCATTTCTTCTGGGATATACAATATGTTGTGGTATTTGATGAATATAGTAGCTTCTTCTAAGTCATTAAAGGTTCTCATTTCATTGGCAAAATGCATTTTTATCTTGGCTAGAAAGGCCATCTGTGCTTCAGTGTTGTTTTGTTTCAACAGTTTTATTATTGGCCAGACTCTTTTTTCCTTTGGTCTAGTATTCTGGAATAATAATGATTGCCAAACCTTATCAGGCTTTGATTGTATTTTAAGGGTGATTTTCTCTAGGCAGATTTTAATATTAGTTCCTTGCCCAGAAATGAAAGAAATTTTATAACTATGGATCTAGGTGGAGTGTTTGTTGAGTTAGAAGCAGGTTTCCTCACTGCTCTATGCACCCTTTCAATTCCAAATGAAAGTCCCAGTTTCAAGTTTAAAAATTCAGGAATCTAGGTTATGAATGAAATAATGTCTTCTCCTTCAGTGTTTTCAGGCAGACCAAAGATCCTTATATTGTTTCTCCTTTGCCTGTTTTCTAAGTCATCTATTTTATTAAGCAGCCATGTATTCTGTTTAAATAGACATTCTTTTTGGAATTCTTCCTCTTTGAGTCTCCCTTCAATGTCATTAAGAGAAGTCTCTATATTTGTTATTTTTGTATGGTGTTGCTGTAGTAGTTCCTTAAGATTATCAGTATGTTTTGGGGAATTTAATTTGAGGTTTTCTAAGTCATTTTTAAAGCCACCCATCTTCAAAGATGGTTCCTGTAAGTTATATGTCTTGTTGACTTAATTTCAACTGTAAACCATGACTGCAATTGAATTCAAATGTTAGTGTATGCTAAGACTAAATCTTTGTTTTTATACAAATATTGTTTTATTTCTTTATTTGGTATTATTTTCTTATTGCTTGCTGTTTATCGCTCTACTTTATTAACTGAGTTTCTGTGTTTCTTTCATTATATGTGTGCTTATATAAACTAATGAGTATTTTACCATTTAGTAATAATGTTATCTCTACTGAATCATTACTGCACATGTCCAGCATTTGAAACTTATTCTCTGTACATTAAACCCTTTATTTACTTCCAAGTACTAAATTAATCATTTGTATTGCAATGGGTTTATTAATTGCTCTAAAGGCAAATGAGACAACCTCACATTTGCACAGAATAAATTTCCTTGTAGTTCTACTGTAGCAAACTAAATTAAAAGCTAACAAAATCGAAGGCTTTATGAAGTATATGAGAGACTGATGGAAGCTTGATGTGTTCCTTCATCCAAAAGTAAAATCATTGCCTCCCTATCCATCTCTTTGAGTTTGATGCATGTTAAGACATGAAAATGAGATGATGTTGGCTAGTTAGTGATTTATTTATATGGTGTCTGTCAAAGGAAAAATATACTTTAAAAATTATCAAAACACGGTAGGTTCAGATTAAGGCACTTTAATCTTGCAGCAAGGAGACAAAAATGTGCTAATACAGAGTTGGTCTAACTAGAATCAGGAAATGCAAGTATTTTTATACATTTTCTAATAAGACATTGCCTACCAAGCTGACATAGTGAATCACAAGTTCTGTCATCATTACTTCACAGTGATTGTTTTTACAATATTCTGCTGGTACCATCAATTTTTGTGAGAAACTTCCTAAGAAAAACAACGTGGCCTTGGCTACCACCGGTTAGATATATGCAATTTACCATTCAAGGTACTATGGCTAATTCGAGCACAAAGCAAGTATAGATTGCAGTTCATTTCTCTAACAGTCCTTTGTCTATGTTATCTCTAACTTTTGCAGCTGTGCAGGTTCTCATACTTCGAACAGAGCTGATTGTTTAAAGTCATTACATTTACAGAATATAGCATTGTTCATTCATTTCTTCCTAACCTAGCAGATAATCACCTGCTTCTCAAGTACATTTCCAAAAGGCATAAACATGAATATTGCTGTGCTAGCAATTACTAGCTCAGAGGGAATCTTGCAAGTTTCAGAAAGCACACTGCAGTTTCAAAAAGCATCTTTTCAGTCTCATATGAAACTTAACTGTACATAAAATAGAATGAAAAATGTGTTAACTTATTTAGTTTCTAATTAGCATTAAGCATACACACATTAATACATAGTTTTCTGACATTTCCCCCCTGTTAATACTTTTTAATTCTATTTTCAAAAGAATAAACAGTTTGCTTCTTCTCCTAACCTCTTCCATTCAGGATTTGCAGTTAAGAAAGTCATTCAGTTTAAACTTATGAAAGTGTTTCACATTCTAACAATTCTTCAATTTCAGTACTTTGATACAAAGTCTCAGAAACTGATATATCTATACATTCTTTGATTAACTTTTTCATGCAGGGAAAACCACAACAAATACATGCTCCTAATAGGAGTAATCCCACACAAATGGCAATTAGGATGTTCATTAGGATGGAACCCCACCCCCCAAATAAATTCTGGAAAAAGTCCGTCAGAGGGTTTGGGCCTGGTTTGGTCATGGCCGACACTTGCTGTATCACCTCATGGTGGTTGTTTATCTCATGTTGATGATCAGGTATATTTGCACAGCACTCTTCTTTGATTAAAGCGCACGTACCAACTCTCGCCACTAGGGTGAATTCAAGAGCCATTCGGTTCTGGAGCACTACAGTTCTCATAACGTTCAGTTCATCAGTTATCAATTCAAGAGCAGAAAAAGTTGCATTACTCATTACTTCAAGAAGTTTAGACAGTTTTCACAGCTCCTAAATCGATTTCACTGCGCCATATGCAGGTAATATGCCTGCCCACAATATAACAGCATCACTCAAGTCCATGTGCGTCAGTTTGGTACCCACAGTATGATGGTGTCTCCAGCCTGCCTCGATCTGTCCCACTGGATTTTCTGGCTTCCTGATGGCTTTCTTGGCCACATCTCGGGTATTTTGAATATTTCCCTGAGGCAAAACTGCAGTGTGTCATATGGCCGGGACCAGGTACCCCAAAAAACAACTGCCAGACCAATTTTCAGGTAACCATTTATATGCTTTCTTACCACACACAAAATAACAATCCTCTACCTTAGTATTTACTTTGTTATGAAATGGCTGCCCTGCATGAAACATTTTCCTATCTATTACAAATAGTTGTTTAAAAAGTACAGGATTACGTTGCACTTGTTCAATAGTCTTATGCATGGACTCAAGAAATGAGTCATAATTTGAATTACAAGCTGTACCCATTTTGTTTGCTTTGGTATAACATTTGTAATGTACAGTCACATTGCACTTGCTCCAACCCACTTGAATTGTGTCATTCTTATAAAAACATACAATTCCCTTTTGTGTCACAGGCAAATACAGTGCTACCTTATCATATGCTTTAATAGCTACGGTGTCATAAATCAAATTTTCCCAGGTCTCATTGACCCCTAGGGGGACTGCAGTCATTAATAACCCCCCCCCGTATGATGTTGGTATGGCTGTGCAAATCCAGCAGTTCGAAACATTAAAAGTCTATGCATACACACGTGCAATTGCCTGATAAGTGTTAAAGTTTGGGTGCCAGTCTATGGTCGGCTTATCACGTTTAATCAGTTCAACTTTCGTGGCAGGAAAAAGGAAAGGCCATAACAAAAAGATCAATGTTATCAGTATAGCTACCAGAATAATCATGCAAGTTTTCTGTGGTTGCTCTGCATCTCTGTTTGCTCTATACTTGGTAATTTTGTTCTCGTTGTACAACAGTAACAAGGTGTTTGTCCAGTTCAAAGTTCTTAACCAGTTTACAGCATGTCAAATGAATCCAGGACACTCGCTCTGCGATCTTGACTGCAGTGGGTGTCGACAGTAGTACCTGGTACGGCCTTTCCCACTTCAGAGAACTCCAGTTTTTTCTCTTCACCACCTTCACCCAGACCCATGTGCCTGGGGCTACTGCTGCTTCTGATGGTCTTGTTTGCTCTTTATCTGAAACAGAATTTAACTGCAAAAGCTTGTTATTCAAAAATCACCTCATATACCCTGCAAGTGAACTGTCAGCCTCCTGTTCTGCAGGCATGAGAGGTTTCCATTGAGGTGTATAATATGCCCTCCCAAACAGAACTTCAAAAGGAGTTAACCCTTTTGCATTTGGAGCAGTTCTCATGCTCAACAGTGCCAGAGGTAAACAGTGCACCCAGTTCTTTTGTGTCTCACTCATCAATTTTCTAAGCTTGTTTTTCAAAACCCCATTATGCCTCTCTACTATCCTGCAGATTGGGGGTGGTATGCACAATGATTTTTCAGAGAAATCCCGAAATAACAGCTAAGTTGTTGTATAGTTTGATTTACAAAGTGTGTGCCATTGTCACTATAAATCTTTTCCGGTATGCCAAATCTAGGAATAATTTCTTTAACGAGGACTTTTGCAACAGTAGCTGCATCTGGATTTTTAGTTGGAAAAGCTTCCACCCATTTGGAAAACATATCTATAATGACAAGGCAGTACTTCTTATTTTCGCATTTGTTCAGTTCTATAAAATCCATACAAATAGTATGGAACAGATATGGTGGTATAGGGAAACTCCTTTGCTTAGGTTTCAATGCCAGTTGTGCATGATGCTTGTTACAAACATTATATGCTGCACAAAATTTTTTTGTGTAGTTTGTAAATCCATACGTTGTAAACACTCGATTCACTAACTGTACCATCCCCCCTGTTGAGACATGGCACTGCCCATGGGTCAACAAAGCTGCATATCTAAACAAGTTAGATGGTAAAATTGGTTTGTTTTCTTTGGAAATGTACAGTCCCTTTTCAAGGATTGCTCCTCGTTTTATCCACTTCTGTTTTTCTACATTTGTAGTAAGTGTCTGCATTGTTTTTAACATTTCTAAGTCTAAAATCTCAGACGGTTGTAATTCCTCACTTTAAAGAAAAACTTCTGAAGCTGAAGCTGCTTGTTTTGCAGCTGTATCAGCCCTCGCATTACCTTTTGAAATTTTATCCTGTTTCTTGGTATGAGCTACGCATTTGCAAATAGCTACTTTCTGAGGTAACTGAATAGAGTCTAACAAGTCTAAAATAAATTGCGCATGATTAATTGGTTTACCGGTAGATGTTATCATTCCTCTATTTTTCCACTGCTGCGCAAAAACATGCACAGTAGAAAAAGCATACTGACTGTCAGTAAAAATGTTTACTTTCTTACCTTTTGCTAAGGTACATGCCCTTGTCAAGGCAATCAATTCTGCTGCTTGTGCAGATAAGTTGTGTGGTAAAGACTTTGCTTCTAAAATCTCAGTATCAGAAACTACTGCATACCCCACTAGATTCTGTCCTGTAGGACCCCTCCTGCACGAGCCGTCCACATAGTATGTCACCTCGGCATCATCCAAGGGAACATCTGTAAGGTCTTTTCTAGGTAGTGTCTTTTGCTCAATCTCCTGCAGGCAGCAGTGTAGTTTGCCATCTGCAGGGGTTGGGAGCAAGGTTGACGGATTCAAAGTTGTGCATTGTTCAATTGTCATATGAGGTTGGCTCAACAGTATAGTCATACAGGAAAGATGTCTAGCAGGAGAAAGATATGCTACTTTTTCTTGCAGTAAAATAATCATGACTGCATAAGGCACTCTCAATGTGAGAGGGTGGAACAATACTACTGAGGCTGAAGCCTGCACTGCCATTGCAGCTGCAACTACTGCTTGTACTCAGTGGGGCAAGGATCGCGCCACTGGGTCTAGCTGTGATGAATAGTAAGATATGGGGCGTTGTTTGTCCCCATGCTGTTGTGTTAACACTGATGTCATATAACCTTGCTTACAGTCTACAGTTTGGAAAAATCGCTTAAGATAGTTTGGTAATCCTAAAACTAAGGAAGAAGCTATCAGTTGTTTCAGTTTGCAAAAAGCTGATTCTGCTTCTGGTGTCCACTGTAATAAATCTTGTGCTGCCATCGGCTTTTTGAATATCAAGTTAGTCAGTGGAGCAGATTCCAAGGCATAGTTTGGAATCCAACTCTGATAAAAGTTAGTAGTACCCAGGAAGGACAGCATTTCCTTCTTGGTAGTTGGTTTAGGTGCTTGTAATATTGCTGTTTTTCTGTCTTCATCTAATATTCTGCCTTCTTTGGATATTACATATCCCAGGTATTTGACATGTTTTTTTCCAAAGTTGCAGTTTGTTTTTGTTTACCTTGTGTCCTTGAGTGGCTAAAAATTGTAATAATGCTATGGTATCTTCTCTGCATTCTTGCTGGGTGGGGGCTGCCAGCAGAATGTCGTCTACATAAAGTAAAATCTGACTGCCTTTCGGTGGGATAAATCCCGCCAGGTTACTTGCCATTTCTTGTGCGAATATTGTTGGACTTTCACAATATCCCTGTGGTAGTCTTGTATATGTATACCGTTTCCCCTGAAATATAAATGCAAACCAATGTTGGCTGTCTGGGTGTATCGGTATTGAGAAAAATGCATTGCTTATATCTACCACAGAAAAATACTTTTCTTGAGGTTTCAAATCATTCAATAAAGTGTGTGGATCTGGCACCGTAGGCGCCCTGGGTATAACTGCATCATTTACAGCTTGCAAATCTTGGACCATACGCCATTCTCCGTTTGCTTTCCTAACAGGAAATAAGGGTGTATTACATGGTGAATCAGGAGATTCTATTAAGACTCCTTCCTTAAGTAAGGCTGCTATTATAGGTTTGATTCCAATTTCTGCGTCCTTTCTTAAGGGATACTGTCTCTTTTGAGGTCTAAATGCTGATTTTGGCGTGATAGTAACTGGTCCTGCTGTACGAATAAGTCCGACATCTGATTTCTCTGTTGACCAGAGAGTCTCTGGTATGTCTTGTAAGGCTTTTTCCTCTTCCTCTAGTAAGAGTGCTACTCAGCTATCCTCACTTGCCTATGAGTGCACAGCTGGGTGTGTCTGTGTTATCCAATTTAATTTTTGCTTTTGTACTCCTTGTTCAGAGAGTTCTAACTCAGTCTGTTTTTCCCACCTTGTGACTTTTTCGCCTAGGTCTGCCCACTTCAAATTTCTATCTTTAGTTAAACTTACATGTGGTAATCAATTAGATTTGTAAAGTGCTAGGAATTCCTGGGGCAATGAGCAGCTTACTACACTGTTTCCTTCTGTGTCCCAGTACAAATTTCGTAATACTAACCTATTAGCATGGTTTCTAAACAGTTCTTGCTCATATTCTTTATCAGGTCCTGGTCTGTTACAGTAATATAGAGTGCAATGCAACAAATGCTGTTTGTCAGTGTCAAGGGAGGGGGATTTACTGATGGCTACGTTCATCAGTTCTTCAGTTACTGCCCCTGGACCAGTCGTAACTAAGTCCTGGCTGTACCAATAAAACGTTTCACCCTCCGGTCCCACTACAAAAGTATCCATTTGTCACTGTGCTTCCATACCCTGCATAGTTGGAACTACGGCTATGCCAAATATCTTCATTACGTCTCTGCCCAAGAGATTCACTGGGCATTTTGCAGAAACAACAATTTTGCTTTTCTGGGTCATCCCTGAAACTGAGTCAGTTATTGCTATGTTCTGGGAGAGTGGATACCCAAAACAACTGTCCATTAGCTGCTTTCAATAATATGTAGTCCAGTGATTCTAAATTTTCTGGTAGTTTGGAAGGATGTATCAGGGTCCGTGAAGCCCCTGAGTCACACAGGAATTTGACTTCACTCCCCTCTACCAGAAGTGTAACTTCCGGTTTTGTGTCTGCCAAGTAGAGCTCTAAGCTCAATAATGCTAAGTCCAAAATTTCATTTTCTTCATTATCTATGAATTCATGTACATCCTCTATTTCTTCTGTCACATCCTCTACCCTTTCTATTACATTTGCATTTGTCTTTTCTTGTTTATTCTTATCCAGTGATTCTTGACTGTCATATAGACATTCCTCACCCTCCTTGTCTTCTCTGGTTACCTTTTTATTTTGCCTGCAATCCCTTGCTAAATTTCCCTTTTTCCCGCATTTGAAACATTCACCCCTTTTCTTTCTTTCTTCAAAGTCTTCTGATCACTTATCAGATTGTTTGTTTCCCTGGGTATTTTTCTTACCCTTCTTCCCAGTTTGTACTACAAAGACTTCTGATCTGTCTTCTACTGCAAATACTTGAGTTTTCTTTTTCTTTTTGCTATTAAAATGCCTTTCGGCATGTCTTGCATATTCAAGAAATGACTGTAATCTACTTGTACGATGATCTACCATGTGCTTTGTAATAAAGTTGCTAATGGGCGCAATACTGCCTTTTAAAAATGCATTCTTTAGCTGTTGCTCATATGGGGAATCATGTGTTTGATCTTCAGGTATCTGCATTCCACAATGGTTATTAAAACATTCTAATAATCTGGCATAATATCTATCAACAGTTTCACATTCTTGTTGTATGCATTGATTAATGCAAGTCCAATCAGCCCTAGGCTTCCATTTCTCAGAGATTCGGTCTGTCAGACCTTTCACTCTGTTGTCCAGTTTTGCGTTACTATGTGGGAGTAGTCTAAGCTCTGCGCCACAGGGATTCCAGTTGCCACTGATCATGTGCCAATCTGGACCTACGATTTGTCTACTTTCTCTACTTCTTCTCCATTCAAATGGTAACTTAACCTCATGCCTTGTAAGTCTTCTCAGAATTTCCTAAAATTAACTTCTGGATGGGGAATTCCCTCTGTGGCTTTCCAGATGTCTTCCGGTGTCCACGGTCTATATACTAGAAGAGCTGGATCCTGTCCTGCCTGCAGATTTGGTACTTCTATGAGTGGGCATATCTCTTCCTCACCCATAGCTTGTGAATTTTTATTTATTTCATATAATTCAATATTTCCTCTCAAGTTGTGTGTTTGAGACCTGGTCTTGATAGGATCTCTGACAAACGGTTTTGATTTTGCAGGAACAGCTGGGTATAACGGAGGTAGATCAGCTTGTCCACTCACTTCATATTCTGGTAAGGGAAATGGAGGGGGAGAAGAGGGGCTGTTGGTATTACCAAGTTATTATCTTGTTTATCTAAGAACATTGCTTTTGAATTTTTAATCTTTTGTTCCCTGCTGTTTGCTTCCTCAAGCCACCTGTGCACCTGAGGGACTCCTAATTGTTGTTGCTTTTTAAGCTGACCTTTTGCGTCTGTTTTAAGTTGTCTAACAAGTTTAATAAGTGAAGGTTTATCTAAATTACCACCAAATTTGTATTTATCAACCCATTTTGTATAATACTTAACATTATCGGCACGCTGTAATTGCATATATTTCGCGTCTTTGGTTAGGGACGGGTCTCGGGAACTTTTCGTGCACTGATTTCCCATGTTGTCTTAGCTAAGTTAGAAATTGTTACGTAACCCTTCTTATCACATGGTACCATGATTTTACACCTTTTCACAGTTTATCTAGAATAACTTCCTACCTATTCTGTTTCCCTGATCTATGACAAGACAGCAATCTTTTTCTCCCTGATCTGCACATGAAAATCTCCTGACAAAGCAATACTGTAACAAGTCCCTGATCCAAAACAGAAAAAAGGTAAATTCCTCCTTACCTGACCCTCCCTGTGTTGATCCACCGGAACTTTGACTCATCCTCCAATCCCAGATCAGAAACAGTGGCTGGCCTCTTTTGAACGACAATTCAGTCGGAGGTCTTTCAAGACAGAAGAGCCGATGTGGCCACTTCTCCATACAGGTACATGCCACTGGGCCCAATTCTGACCTGAGCCTAGAGTGAGAGGTACTTTCCGGTCCGAAGGACCAAAACTGTCAAAGGAAAAATATACTTTAAAAATTATCAAAACACTGTAGGTTCAGGTTAAGGCACTTTAATCTTGCAGCAAGGAGACAAAAACGTGCTAATACAGAGTTTGTCTAACTAGAATCAGGAAATGCAAGTATTTTTATACATTTTCTAATAAGACATTGCCTACCAAGCTGACATAGTGAATCACAAGTTCTGTCATCATTACTTCACAGTGATTGTTTTTACAATATTCTGCTGGTACCATCAATTTTTGTGAGAAACTTCCTAAGAAAAACAACGTGCCCTTGACTACCACCAGTTAGATATATGCAATGTTTCCATTCAAGATACTATGGCTAATTTGAGCACAAAGCAAGTATAGATTGCAGTTCATTTCTCTAACAGTCCTTTGTCTATGTTATCTCTAACTTTTGCAGCTGTGCAGGTTCTCATACTTCGAACAGAGCTGATTGTTTAAAATCATTACATTTACAGAATATAGCATTGTTCATTCATTTCTTCCTGACCTAGCAGATAATCACCTGCTTCTCAAGTACATTTCCAAAAGGCATAAACATGAATATTGATGTGCTAGCAATTACTAGGTCAGAGGGCATCTTGCAAGTTTCAGAAATCACACTGCAGTTTCAAAAAGCATCTTTTCATTCTCATATGAAACTCAACTGTACATAAAATAGAATGAAAAACGTGTTAACTTATTTAGTTTCTAATTAGCATTAAGCATACATACATTAATACATATTTTTCTGACAGTGTCAAAGATTATAATGCTGTTTACCTGAACAAGTTTTCAGGGAATATTAGAAAGATTAAGCTTGACAAAATCAAATTTATTTTGGGGGGGGGGATTTCAATGTTGTCCTAGTCCCAACATACTGCAGAGTTTCAGTCAATAAGATTAAGCTACCCAGAAATGGTCAATTGTATAAGCTAGGGATTGAAAATGGATCTGTTGAACATTTGGGATTGCTGTACCCTTGTAGAATTTACATTTTTTTTGCTCCAATACAAATATGGCTAGCAGACTAGATTATAGATTCATAGCATGCTATTAGTTCCATAATATATAGACTCACTTCGTGCTATTGGTCCATAATATAGTGAATGTCTGCATTCACATGATGTCTAATTATAACCACAGTTGCTTTAAACTGACTTGGGATAGTTTAGTGTACAATAATAGATAAGAATTAAAATCTGATCATTTGTTTTTAGATGATGTCATGGATCTTTCCCAAATGTTCTATTTCATTTGAAAAAGTAAATGGCAATCTGACATGTATATGATTTTAAAAATGAAATGTGATCTTAGGAAAAATATTAAAGTCAAGAAATACTCACTTGATAGAATCTCACATTATTTATATAGTTATTTGTATAGATCGCTTTACTACCTTAAGAATAAAACTGGCTAGATTCTTACTGTTTTATATGCAATGATTGTTTTATTAACACACAAATTCAAAAGGGGAATTTGTACTAGCAAAACCCTTTCTCTTTCTAATTAAAATACTTCAACATATAGTAAAAAATCTTGAATTAGATAAAATACTTAAACAGACCAAGTATGTTTTGGGTGAAAGGAATCACTTCACTTAAAATGTCTGTCCTTAAACTTAAAGAAAGAATGAAATATTGGCATAATTCTGCATGCTTTGAGGGATGAAGCAGATTTCATGACATTTGATATAATTAAAGAAACTGATCTATTATTAACAGGAAAATATACTCTGTTAAATGTTAACAAGGATGAGCCAGCTAAACCCATGTCTTTAATCAGTGAAATTTTTATTTCACAGGTCAGGCCAGAAGACCTAGTTAATGTAGATAATCTTATTTTCACAAGTCAGATAATAAGTGTCACAGATGCTCCTTCATGGGAGGAAGTACTGGTTCGTGATGGCATAATTCTCAAATTGTATAAAATGTTTTAATATAGAATTGGCCACACCTTTGTTAAAGTTATACCAGGAAATAGAAAGTCAGGGTGTTTCCTGGTCCTTCCATAGTCACTGAATTGATACTCATTTCAAAAGCCAAGTAAGGATAACTTAGCTGCAAGTAACTCCATCTCCTTCCTGACAATGGAGTGAAAATCTTTGCAAAAATCAAAGCAAGAATAATGAAGGTGATTGTACCATATCTTAAATCACAACAGCAACAGGTATTTGAAAAAAAAAGGTATACTGAGTGGGCAAGAACTTGCACTTCTTTGAGCTAAAAGTTTTTAACTAAAACAAGACATATGCTACAGGGTTGTCAAACTTTAGTGAAGCTTTCAATGTCCTGCAAAATAGTTTTATCTAGAATGTTCACAAAGCAATGAGCTTCTTAGATAAGTTTGTTTTGAAAATTCAGCTCCTATATACCTCTCATAAGCCCAGAAGATTGTTAATTATAATAACATACATCCCTTTCAGATAGTTGGGTTAAAGGCAAGGTTTTCTCTGTTGCACATGCATTTTATGTTATTGGTTGAAACAGTAGCTGCCTGTCTTAATGTGTACCTCATTCACATTGTTTTTTTATCCTACTTAGCTATTCTCTCATGTCAACGTAGTCTGCTGATGATTTGTCATTTGATGGCCAACTCATATCAAAAATTAATTTGGTTGCTTTCTGTAAATGACACTTCACTAGCATGTCAAGCTTGTCACTGAATCTAAGTTTCTATGTTTACACATTGAATAACTCATATCATGAGTTTTTCAAAATATACCGTCATAAGTATAATGTAATTTCTATCTGGGTAAAGCACTCAGCAAGAACCCCAGTCATATAATACATCTTAACTCTTAACTCATAAATTTTAACAATACTACATCAGCTACCACTCCCATACTTAAAGGTTTCCCTCAAGTCTCCCGATAGGCCTGACTTCCACATGTTTATTCTGCTTTGTAAAATGAACTCTAATAACAGCAGTCAGATCCAGGTGGATTTGAGAACAGCTTGGAAACATATTGCCACAGAAGCATATAGCACAATGGAGACAACAGATTATTTGCATTTTAGAGACTGTGGTTGTCTCCTAGCATAAAAGTGAAAATGCATCCCCTATTGCAAGCAAAAACAGGTAAAGGGTGGTTTCTTGTTGATATACATGACTTGTTGGTCAATCAGACAAAAGTCTTTTCAATCCAGAAAGGAAACAATATTAATAAAAATATCCTTTAATGGCAGTTCTTGCAAATGAATTCCATATTTTTATAAAAACACTATGTCAGTATGACTGGTTTTCAAAATAAATCTCATGGTAAGTGACACTGCACTGGTTAATAATCTTTAGGGCTGAAGATGAAGATAATATATAATGAACTTTAAAAAATCATGCATCTGATATAATGGACTTTAAAATTCATGCATCTAATGCATTTAAAAATAATAGCAACAGCAAGAAAAAGTGTTTAGGGCTACCTATTATGGGCTCAATATGGCAATAGGTCCTAAATTTAAGTGACATGCTTATCTACCATCATATTAACCTTCCTTTGTTATCTTTAATCACTTCAAATTAATATAGAAGCGACAGCATCTTTCTTCTAGATATAAAAAAGTCTTCTTCAGACAACTGCTGTCTGTGTGGCTTACTCAATTTGAATTCATTTCACTTGGGTCAACTTGGTCTGTGTGTGAGTCATGTGACAAGTACTGAGGTGAAATGGGCTAAACAGACCATATTACTAGATATCACCATACTGAAATAAGGGATTTTCCAACTTATTGATTACTTCACTCACATGAAATCTACATTGGTTAAGTTGTCCTATAGCCAACTTTGTGTAATATATGAATACTGTCTAGGCACTCATGTTTTCCACATAAATATATGTATATATATATATATATATATATATATATATATATATATATATATATTTATAGGTTTACAGTCAAATGGTTGAAATGCATTCATGCAAGTATTCAGAATGCTGAACTCAAATGTCGAAATTTGGAATAATTTTCCTCCTTAATGCCGAACATGGTAAAATTTGACTCCAAAGCAGTACCCACTTGAGTCTATGTCAGACCAGGAGATAATGCAGCAAAAACAACTAGAAAAGTCAAAAATATTTCTCCAAAAGAGCAGCTGTTATGATAATTACCAGTCCTTATGAAAAAATGCAATTTCAAACGAAGAATACACGTCCAACTCCAGATCTTAAAAACACAGCACTGTTTTATTCGAGAGACACAAGTGCTTTCACTACAGCTTCATCAGGTGTACTAACTGTTAGTACAGTAAGGACTGGTAATTATTATAACAGCTGCTCTTTTGGAGAAATATTTTTGACTTTTATAGTAAAATTTGAGTTTGACATTCGATATTTCCAGGAGTTGTGTGTGAAAACCTATTTGCCATCCAGGACATAGAACAGGAATAGAGTTTTTGCAGTGCAGATTCAGTAAAAAATAGTGACATTATGAAACCATTTGATGGTAAGCTATATATACATATATATATATATATATATATATATATATATATATATATATATATATATATATCTACATATATAAAATATATATAGTTTCTTTTCATCTAGTGTTGCTTGGTTTTGCTTTATTTCTTTTATTAGGAATTACTTCAGTGTATATCAGTCATCAAAAACTAACTGAGCATGTATGTATAAGTATATGCACAGTTCATATGTTTATTTCATGTGACTGCATTATCATTTTTTATCAATAAAACTGACTTTGTGATTTATAGGAGTTTTAAAGTTTTTTAGTCTAATGATCATTTACCATTTGACAATACGGAAACTAATCATCACAGGTAGGTGCCAGACATGCAGTCCTGGATACCATTGAGGAATTCAGCCAAATGTCTCATAAAAGGACTTGTTCTAGGAATCAGCTACTTTTTCTAGGAAAAAATCTACCAGTAAGTAAAATAACTACAAACTGGCCTCAATAAAATAAAAGGCAGTTATTTTATAAAGTATTCCTGAAGTTTTTTAAATTAGAATCATCAATGATAAAGCAGATTTAAGTATTATCAATGTTAAAAATGAACTCAGCAACAAAAGGTTTAGCTGAAAGAAGTGTGCTAGCACAAAGTAAATTATAAGGTTAAAAGTTAAACCATGCAATCACACACTGGTACATTTAACACAATAAAACAATAAAGAACTGTTTATTAAATGAATCCAGAGTATCTAACCCTAAACAGGGAAAGCATGAACAAAGTCCAAAAGCAAGCTCGTGATACCTACGGTATGGAAATAAATGCAAAAGCCACGTTCAAATAGATCAACTGCTACCTGAAGACAATTCCAGTTTTTCAACTTTTCCTTAAAATAAATAAAATGTTAAGTATCCTTAGAAGTAACTTACAAAAAGGAAGTCTTCTTGGTGAATTTTGCATTCTGCTATGACTGTCACCAAAGTCACAGCAAATTTATTCAAAATATTTAGGTATCAGTTATAAAGTTAGGATAGAATGATGGCCAGTGAAAACTATGCATTGAACAAAAATGTATAAAGAAGGAGAGATGAAAAAATGTAAAGCTCTACTTTCAATACTAAAGAACAGTAGCTTGGAGATAACGTTCATAACATGGAGGTTTCACCTTAGGATATCTTTTTAAAGTTTCACAGTAGCAAAACAAAACATTAATAATAAGAAGAATGTCAGTATGTAATGAGATGAAAACTTATTATCAGCACTTATATAACATAATATCTAGTTGCATTACTTTAATATACAATAAATAAAATAACAGATACATTCACAATGGTATATATTTAAAACAGTAACAAAGCAAAATATTTTGTGTGCAAAATCCTTTAGAAAGTATTACACAAAATGCAGAAACTCCATTTTATTTATATCATCCTGATGGCAAAGAATTGCAGATATATCTTATCAATGATATAAGTACCTATTCCAAAGAACAGGCTTTAAAGAACAATTCTCATTTAAACCTGGTGGATGCATAGGTTGTAAATTGCTTATCCATTCATATTCCTTAACCTCGGACATATTCAAAATATTACCTTTTCTCATTCCAGATTTTATGATATATATTACAAAAACCTTAAGAACATGTTTTTTGCCCATCTGAAATGCATGTTTCACCAGAAAATTATTAAGATTAGTTCTTCTGATATCATACATACATCGCATAATTCTATCTCTTTACCAATTATTTAGTTTTCCAGTATAAAAAGATATACAATCCACACACTGATCTCTCTCTCTCTCTCTCTCTCTCTGTGTAGATATATATATATATATATATATATATATATATATATATATATATATATATATATATATGTATATACATTAAATTTGAAGTTCCGCAGTTAGCATAAAAGTTACATTTGTAAATCTTTTTGTAACAGGATGCTGAAACTCACTTACATAATCCTTTGAAAATAATTACAGTCTAAAACATTGATAAGTTCCAACCATATTACTTACATTTACTTCATGATAAACTATCTTATAACATAGCTGTTGCTTCAAATTTATTTTATTCCTAAAAACAAATCTTGGTATACTTCCTACAATATTGAGAGAATGTTTCTAGTGCTGGTGAAAATAGTCCAATTCTTTCTATAAATGTCCATAATTATTCTTGATCCATTTGCATATGCCATGATTGCTGGTAAAGGACATTCTCTTTCACATTGTGTTATTATTGTTAAAAATGAAAACTCATTAAAAAAATGACAGCACCCTGTGTGGTTGTCGCTGTGTCAGCTCATTCTACAGATATGCATATTTATCTACTGGTTTGTGTTGTCTCACTTTCCATTGTAATCCTAAGAATTGAACTGTTGCACAGAATTTCATTTAGACTACACATGTATAGTTCTAAATAGCAATAAAATTTACTTATACTTTATTCTTGAAATGGCATTATTATTATTAATTATTTTAAAGTAAGGTAGCATAGTGCTATAATGGAGTTGTCTAAAATCAGGAATGGCATAATTAATTTCATCTTTATTATAAACTCTCTGTATAAAGTCTTCTTTCATCGCCATAATAGACTTATCAAATATTTCATCTTTTATTATTAACCAAAATAATCTACAGAATTGCCATTTCAAAAAGTTCTTAAAATGAATTGTGAATGCATACTTTTGTGATGTATATAACTGATGTTTTTTATATCCTTTTTAAAAATTCTAGTATTCTAAATGCCTTCATCTTTGTATAAATCAACATCTAAAACTTAATAGCAGATGTAGATACTTCCATTTTAAATCTTTAAAAAAACAGTGCTATTATTCATATGTGCAACAATATATTTATTTTATCTATAGCACCATTCCAAACCATACAGATATTATTAACAAAACTCCCATAGGAAAATATATTTTCTTCAAAAATCTTCTTGACAGCAGTTATGGCCAGACACATGGAATGTATTGAGACTGCAAATTATTTTCCTTATGCCATTCTTACACATTTTGGGAGTAATGGTTTAGGGCAGATACCTAAGCACATTTTACTAGTCAAAATAATAGCTGATTTTGTTGCCCTTTGCCAACATTATTGAAACTTGTTGGCATTGAAATCAATAATAATTTTGAGAAGGCATTTAACTAACACCTTGAAATTATCAGCACAAGGCAGAAGACTAATTAATTACAGAATTGTAGGACCTCCTCCAAGGATGGGGTTTCAGGTTATTGTGCATCCTGATTTAGACAAAGCAGACCATGTCTTATATTGTTCAGATAGGGGGCACTTGAACAATATAGGGTTGGATTTATTTAATTTGTTGTGTGTTGTACAGGCGTTGCTAAATATTTAACGCTTGGTTAGCTGTTTAATAGTCATATTTATTTAAATAAATGTTCAAAACTATATTTTTAAATAAGTAACTATCTAAAATCATACAACTGATATAATCTTTATTAGAGATTAATGGGGTACAATTTAAGATACATTTCAGATGTTGAACTAGAGATGTCCTAGCCAATGGTAATCTTTTCATGTGTTTATCTTAACATAAAGGGTTGGAAGGTTGATCATTTTTGCATAGCAATGATTGTGATCTCTACTTGAAGCCGTCCCACTGGCAATGGAACAATTCAAGGGTAGTTGTGGTCAGGAAAAGAGGGATGGAGAAAGCATGTAATAACAGGCCGGTGGGTTTGTGGTGCGGCCTTTCCCTCCTGCTTCCCTTTTTTTTTTCTTGACCTCCTGGCTGAGTGTTGGTTGCTATAGGAGTGATGATTATACACAAGTATAATTGCTCATTGGGGTAGCTGAGCTGATACTGAGTCACACCATTTGAAGTAAATGGATGAATAAGCCTGTATGGGTAGAGTGTACACCATCTGGCATCAGATTGCTGTTAGTGTGGTGTAACTTTAACAATGGTGTGCACTGCCGAGATAGGAGGTTGTTCTCATTATCTCATGCTATTTTTGAGTTGTTGTATGATGTGCAATAAATGGTCACACTGCCTTTATGTGTATGATGTCATTGGGTGAGGATACAGGGCAAGCAACTTTTTTTTCCCACAAAGCTGTTCATCCCATGCTGTGTCAAGGCAGGAGGGACATAGAATACTTAGAGATGTTTTTGAAAGAAAGCTGTCATTTCAGTGGAATGGCTGAATCTATCTCAAGTCCCTCCCTTCAGGGTTTCCCTTTAGTCACAGAAAAAGGTGGTAGTAGTAGTAGTGCTGTCTTCCCCCCTCTGTACCCCACTTCCTTTTCTGGGCCTCATTGTTGAGTGTTGACTGTAATTGTAGTGATGCCTATGCATGTGCACAATTGGTCTTCAAGATAGCCAAGGGGCAATATGCAGTGCCACTCAGACTGGAAGGATGAACAAGCTGGCATTTGCAGTGTGCACGCCAACTACCATCAGATTACTGTCAGTGTAGTTTCACTTTGACAGTGGTATGCATTGCATGGATAGGAGGCTGTTCTGATAACCTAATGCTATTGTTATGTTGTTGTATGATGGGCAATAAATGGTCTCTCTGGTTTTATGTGTCTTTTGTAATTGGGATGACACACAGGACAAAAGGATGATGAGAAAATGCCTTCTGCTTATGGCTGTTAAGCTGTATTTCTATGGAATCAGTAATTTATGAGTAGATGCATTGCAATGAATATGGGCTGGCATACAACAGTTACAAAGAAACCAGCTGAATAAGTTGAGCAATACGAAACATGTAATTAGCAAGAAAACCTCTCTCATTTTTTAAGCTACATGCCATGCTATGCAGTCATTCAAACTGCTGTTCATTGAAACCAGAAAGAAATTAGTTTGTCTTACACAAACAACTTCCTTTGTCAACATGATAATCTCTCTGCTATTAAACTACTGTCATCTCATTGTTTTTCTGTTTTCTTAATTTTTGGTTCTGATGATTTCATTTTCACTTCTGTTCCGCATGTTGTAATCTGTACCACGTCTATGGCAAAGGTCTTGCATGTATGAGATAGCTTTTAAGAGCTAGCTCATCCATAAAGTAAATAAATACCAAAAAGAAAGAATAATAGCCCTTTTATATAGAAATGCTGAAAAGATAAATTCCAGTTTCAAACAACAGATATAATCTTTCATTCTTTCCTAAGCTATAATTAGCTTGCAATTGAATCATGAAGTGTCCAACAAGGAATAATATGCTAACATTACACATTACACATTAATTAGTGCAGTCTATAGGAACATTACTTGCCAGAAAAGGCATGGATATCATCGTTGTTCCCCAACAATGGAGTTTACTTAACTTTTCACTTCATCTAGATCCAGTTTAGTTTGGAACAAAAAGCAGAATTTCTAGCTATTATTCTCACAAAATTTGCTCGATCCGTATTTTCTTTTTTTGTCTATCACAAGACTCATCAGTATTCATATTCTGGCATAAAGCAGCTTCTGAAACATAATCTAGATGGGTCGCAGGGTAAGTTGCGCAACACTTTTTGGATATGCCCTGAATAAATTATCGTAGTCTCCTGTAGATTTCTTCTGCCTTCAAACCTGGACAGCTAACTAGAATGCATATATATATATATTCTAATGCTGCAAAGCCATGCATTATTAAAAAACTCTCCCTAAGGCAATACATAGTAATTTTATTTACTTCTGTCTCTCTACTCCAAAATAAAACAATGTATTTTATTTTATTTTATTTTATTTTATCTTACATTTGTTGACCAGGCTAGTCCAACTGGATATATGTCCATTTTCAGCAGAGTCCCGGGGAGAAAAGCTCCGCATGCTAACATTAGTAAGAACAGGTACAAATTAAGTATATATATATATATATATATATATATATATATATATATATATAGTGTATACATCAAAACACATTAGATATTAACTATAAAAACAGAAGATGAGACATAAAAAGTGTGTTTTTTAAGAGTTTCTTAAAGCAAAAAAGTTGAGAGTACCTAGGGATACCTAGGGAATATAGGGAGCCTTCTCTAAAGAGAATATCTTGCCCTATTATTAATGCTTATTGACTAGGGTTCTTCTTCTCTAAAATAACCTAAAGTGAAGTTAAGGCTCCAGTGCCCATCTATAATAATATTGCAACATGTATGTAGCGTGATAACCTAATGCTATTTTTATGTTGTTGTATGATGTATTGTATTCCTACAATCATTGTCCAGGCTCCCTTGTATTAGCTATGAATATATAATGGCATTGCTCATTACCTGGAGCTATTATTTGTTACAACACTACACCGAAATAATAATTTTCCTGGGACACCCCATACCACTCAGCTTCTTTGCTCGAGAATTCTATACAAAGCCAAAAATTATGGGATTAACAATGGCCTAAAATCAGAGACAAAGTTTAAATATTACTCTAATTTACAATAATTTGCATTGTTAATCAAACAACTGGTCTTATAGTAGCATTTTTTTCTGGATAAGAAGAATGATTTCAATGGCGTCTGTGACGTAAACTGTTTGCAACTAAAGTGATATCATTTTGTGTGTTTTTCATTTATATAAATGTAAGATTGCCTTTGTCATATGTGTAAATTTAATAAAGATGTTTGGAAAAAAAGAAGCATAAAGCTCTAATGTCTGACATTATTGAAAGACTCTAATTCTCGGTAAATTACCAGAATTTTTTTTTTTTTATGTTGGATAAGGTAATATGAGGCAAAACCAGGGATGTTTTGCATAATAAGAAACAAATTTATAGATGTAGGCACCCCTACTTCCATCGTAAACTACTACACATGGTTATTGACCCTAATAACCCTCATACTCTGCACCTGAGTAGGTTATACCAGATCATTTCATAAAAAGTTAAATAATACTTAACAGCTGCAGGGTCTCCATAGTGGACATGCATAACAAAAGACTGCATACTGATGAGAAGTTTCAGCTAAGGCAGGAGAACCAAGCAGAGTTATGTCATTGTGAGGAGGTCAAAAAGCAAGAGTACTCACTGCCACATGCCCCCCCACACACACACACATACACACAAACATACACACACACACACACACACACACACACACATACACACACACACACACACACACACACACACACATACTCACTGTTCTCCAAGTGTGACACATTATCACAACCGTTCCTTAATTGCTGTGATTCCTGGTCACCTAGTGACCATAGTCTGGTTAGCTGTTTTAGGCTATTTCCAATGAGATAGAAGGATCTAACCATTAAACAGTCTTTTTTTTGGGTAAGCCCCTGGATATAGTGACCCCATATTATTGGATAGTGATATTAAGTAATGGTAGGCCTGATAATGCTTAACTAGGATAGTTTAGTTACAACATGGCAAGAGGACTGATGTGTGTATGTAACTTATAGCATATGAAAATAATAACCAGGGAATAGATGTCAAGGAATTCATTACTGCATTTGCCCTCCTGAGGCACTGAGTGTTCTGTCAGTAATGAGCAGTTACCACTAGGATGTGAAGAAGATTAGGTGATGCAAAGGCTCTATAGATAATGTCATAAAAGCCATGAAGGAAGATATTCCCCCGGATTCACGAATCCTTCGTGTAAGACTAAATAAGACTTACTCGGAGACTGCAGTTGAATGGTATGACATCAGTGTGCCATGAATATTCATGAGGGCACGCTGACTCCACTCCAAGTTTAACACGGACCGTGCAGGAAAGCAGGGGGTGTGTCCGACTGCTAAGCAGTCCAAAGATCCTCACCCCTGCAAGTGTCTGAAATATAAAATGTCAACACACAAGAGCAAGTCCTCTCAAATGTCCATGTACCCAACACCACACTCCCTGACATTGTAAACCCCCAGCACAGTTATAAAAAGTAAAACTTTAATTTTTTTTTTCTAATTCCCGATATAGCTGCCCATATTTGCGCGTGTGTGCGCGGGTGTGCCCATTGCTTAGCTGCAGTTAGCAATCTCAACATGGAAGAGCATAATAAGGAATGTCTATGCAAATTACGCCCAATAGCAATAGCGTAGTGGTAGAGCATTTGCACAAAGAGGAGGCATTCACAGTTCGAGTCCCACCACTCCCCTTCTTATGTTATGATTTAAATTAGTATATGAAATAATTCCTGATATATATGATTAAAATTTTACTAAAAAGCATTGACATGGCCTATGTATCAGTGAACAAAATGTATATTTATAAAGGATTCTGACATATAATTGCCCACAGTTAAGCAGCGCTTTACCCAGTGCAATAGAGTTGCCCATAGCTAAACAGTGCTTTACCCAGTGCAATAGAGTTGCCCATAGCTAAATAGTGCTTTACCCAGCGCAATCGGTTTGCGCGGAGGTGCGCACCACACGAACCAGCGCACCGTCGGGCAACATGGAGCAATGTAGAGCAAAGTTGCCTTAACACAGCCACACCCCCTAGCCTATCTGGACAGTAGTAAAATAAAAATGCAATGACAAGGTTTGAAACCAGGACACTGTGCACCATAATCAAAGTACTGAACCACTAAGCCATGACAGCTTAGGATAAACAGCCACTGTTAACATACATATACTTATAAATGGTAGATTAACCATTGCTAAGCAGGTCTGCAGTCAACCGAGAATTTTCAAAAACGGCCAATCACAGAAAAGTGTGGGAAATGCGGCATATTTAAGCCCCATAGGTGGAAATACTCACCATAACTGATTGCAGCTCCCATCTGCAGTTAGAATGGCTGGTGCTGGAGAGGGTACACGCTTTTGAGTGCAACACTGGGGCATTAAGGAGTCAAAATACATGGTTTGGGTCCTTGTCCACCGTCATGAGTCAAGACCCCTGCAGGGCCAGTTCCAAGGGATGGAGTACAAAGCAGAGGCTTGGAACCGATTAGCTCATGACCTCACCAGTGTCACAGGCATTCCTCAGACTGGTGAGCAGGCCCGTCACCACCATGCAGACCTGAAGAGACGGAAGCAGGACTTACTGAAACAATGGATACAGGAGGCCCGTGGGATGCAAGATGCCCCACTACTGTGTAGGTAGCCATGGAATGCAGTATGTACGACATGCTAATTTATTCTATATAATGGATAAGTATGTCTCAATATCCCTTCATTTATTTCACAGCTGCAGGTGTCCGTGCTGCGAATCAGCAAGCCTATGCAGATAGGCTGCTAAGGCTGCTCCACTAGGCAGGTTAGTAATTATTCTGCATGTATTGTTATATAAAATAGGTGAGAGAGCCTGAAAGAAAGTGTTGTAGCCCAATAATACAGCCATAAAATGCCCTGAATAGTTTATCTGCATGTACTGTTATATAAAATAAGTCAGAGAGCTAGAAAAAGAGTGCAGTAACTCATTAAGAAAGGTAAAATATGCCCAGAACAATATCTCTGCATGTACTGTCATATAAAATAAGTAAGCTAGCCTGAAAAAGAGTGTTCTAACCTATTAATAAAGGTAGAATATGTCTTGAATATGTCTGCCATATGCACTGTAATATCAAATAAAGGAGAGAGTCTGTGTAAAAGTGTGCAATGTAATTAATAAAGGTATAAAACCTGGAGTGTGTCTGTGTCACTTACTTTGAAATGTTGTTGTACTCTTGCATTATACAAATAGTACTGTTTTAATAAGTGCTGGCAGCCCACAGTTGGGCAGTCCCATCTAAAGTGGTTGATGGAAGTGCCAGTAGCTCAGAAGCATATATACAGTCCTCAACAGTCAGTTAATGGCTGGCATGCATAAGTAAATCTGGCACACGAGTAGCTTGTTAATTTGTTCCCCAGAAATGTGAATGTGCTACACGAAATCAAGGGTTCTGTACAAATTCAACTGAAAATGTCATGTGAACACATCCAGATATGTAGATAAAGAAATATAAATAAAATCAATAACTATGTAGTAGTAAAATCTGCATCTTGGACAGTTAGTATGTCAGATATAGGTCAGGTATATAATGAACTAGCCAAACCCATTTCACAACCTAATGCATGTTGACAAGTGTAATAATACATGTATGGGATATACACCTGCAGTCAATAGGAATGTAGTGTAGACTAAAGGTACTTATAAGATGTTAATTGAGGTTTCTTTCTACACCCTACTGTATGTGCATAAACAATGCAATTCCACACCTCAATGGGTATGTGTAATCTCAAAACATTTGTTGGGACATATGTCCTATTCTATAAATATTTGCATTCACTTTGATGCATGTGCCCTGTTCTAACACCACAATCATGGTGGCCTGTTGCCACCAATCATCCCTGCATGCTGTTGGAATGTCCACTGTTATTCAATATATGCATGTGTTATGCTTGCTGTTCAACTGTTGGAACCTTGGTGTGTTGGGTTAATGGGAATATTACTGCATGCTGTTACAACTAATTTGGAATGCTGTTGTTTATGCTGTAATTAAACACACCTAATCACAGAATGTATGGGAAGGCCGGTCCCAGCGGACCCACCTGTCCCTCCTCAGCTGGCGAGTGCACCTGGCACCAGCAGGTCCAGTGCCCAACCCGGGCTCCCCTTCTCCGTTGGTCCTGTGCCACCTTCGGGTGGAAGCACTGCAGAGGATGGGGTTTGTCCCCCTCATGCAAGCGTGGGCAGAGAAGGGCCACCTGTCACCCTTCAAAGGGTCCGGGTTGTGGTGCATAGGGAGATCCAGTGTTCAGTCGCTGATCCCCTATGCCAGGTCGAGGTGAGAGTGGCGCGTCTCATGGGTGAGCCTGCCCATCCTACGTAGCCCCTAGCACAGCCACCCTCGGGGCTATGAAGGTGCAGTGGTGACTGGCCATGGGTGGAGATCTCAGTCCCACTGTTACCATCTGTGGGCTCATGGGCTTGCGATTTCCAAACATCTGTCACCATCAATTGTGTTCACCAACCCCATGTGTCTTACACCATCCCTGTATGCATCTTG
The DNA here is from genome assembly GCF_019279795.1 of Protopterus annectens. Lineage (NCBI taxonomy): Eukaryota > Metazoa > Chordata > Ceratodontiformes > Protopteridae > Protopterus > Protopterus annectens. Next base: position 1,536,183,908 of record NC_056735.1, read on the forward strand.
TTTATCTTGTCTGTTTGCCTCCCCAACCTACCTCCCCAAATATACCTACTTCCTCTACCTCACTTTCCACTCTCACCTAAAAAAAAAAAGGGGGCAATCTGTACCCACAAAAAAATTACGCCCCATACATAGCTGCCCATTTCGCACACATGTCCACTAGACATGTAAACTGATAATTATAATTGGCAGTACAACATACTTTGTTGTCTTCACCCCTCTCCCAGGGGTGGAAGGTTTCAAATTTCACTCCAAATGTATTGCATATGCACAGCTGTTGCTGGTAAAGAAATGGGCAGCTATGGACCTTCCCTACACCCATCCTGCACATCCCGAGCTTGTTTTCCTACTGTCTTTCCCTCTTTGTGCCCCCTTTTTCACCACTTTCCTATCTCCCCATTTTCTTTTCTTTCAAAGAAATTAGCACAGGGGTTAGCGAGAGTAAGCACTTTTAAGCAGTAGTAAGCGGGTTTAAGCGAGTGTGCGCATATGCGTGCTTAGGTAAGTATTGCTAAGCATCCCGCAAACCCGCGCAAACCCGGTTACAACTGCTTAAAAGTGCCTTAGTCAGTCTGTATGTCAGGGCCCTTGTTCTGCTTAGCAGCAAAATAAAACACCTCTGTCAGTCTCGAACCCCAGATCTTGGACAAACTAGTCTGCATGAAGTACCACTAAGCCACAGCTGATATACAATAACTTGGTTCTGAAATAAATATATCATGCATTACAATGAGTGAATGTAAAGGAAAAATAGGAAGGCCATAATACAAAGCTTGTTCTGTGGATCTTTACCAGCAATTGTTGTGGAATTGTATTACATGAGTGTGATATGAGAAGCAGCCATTCTAGCAGCAAATAATGTTACAGAGGCACTTTACAACCCCCACACAGTATCATAGCAGGACAAACACTGGCATATCTGATTAGGGCAGAGGCCATACTTCCTAACTGTGACTACTTTTCAGGGATGTCCCTGATCGTGAAACATATTTTAGCTGTGTCCCACTGAATCCCTCTGAAAAGTACTGATGTCAGTCAGAAAGGTGGGGTATTACACAATGAATACTGACAATAATAACAGTAGACACCGCTTGTACTTCATAAAAGGTGTACTAATCCATATGCACTGCTTCACTCAAGTCTACACTTACTGTCACTATTATCTGTAAGGTGTACCTCACTTTTATCTACCTATCCCTGACGCCATGCAAAGATGTATCTGAATGTTTCATAGGCCTGGCAGAGGCACAAACACACAGGCATATCAGCTATTCTGCTGTTACACACTCTGTAAATAGCTTTGGTAGGACTTCCACAAGCATACCGTTATGTAGGAGTACAGCACAGAGATACCAAAGGATGTAGCCATGTACTGGTAGCAACTGACTGTAACAATGCCATTGTACCAGTGCAAAAAACACATGTGGGTTGCACAGACAAAGAATAACAGTGTAACATCTGGCTACCATCTGGATAGGTTGACAGTTGTGAACTATGCAGACAGACCACCTGCCTTGATAAACTAACAGGTACACACCAATCCTTTAAGTTCAGTAAGGTAACATTCACACAATAATACATAATGCTCTCTGTATGTCAGCATCCCCCCGCCACAATTAAAATATACTTGTGTGTTTAGGGTCTACCAAGGATGTAGGTAGGCATACTCAGTACTGGAATTGTCCAATTTTCCTGAGAACCCTGTGCTAATGTCAACAATAAAAAACACAAACCCTGCAGAAGTGAGTACATTACTATTCACAGTATAACAGTTCACAAACAGTTCATGTGTAAAAAGAATACTTCTCAATAACTACTTCTGTATGGCAGTTAATTATATGAGTAGAAAAGAAACTACATAGTAACATATATCATGTGTAAGCATTTGTAAGGGTGAGTTAAACTCTACACTGATAGCTCTGCACTGGAAGTGGCAACAGTCAGGTCTGAGTACAACATGTACATCACTGTCTACACCTCTAGCTTCAGATATAAGAAGTATACCAACCTTCTGACTTACACAACAGCATCCACAGCAAACAAGCATGGGCCCCACTCTGGAAATCTGACAGGGCTACGCCTACATACCTTAGCAATTTATAGCATTGGGTTGCTATGACAGTGAGTACTGCAATTCCCACATAGCAGGCTGTATGCATTTACCAAATGCTGGGCACCAACTGGTGCAGAGGGCATCCCATGCACATGCGCAGATACCTATAAAAGCAGACTGTACTTGCTATCCCCACATGCAATCATTACATTGCATGTGTCAGAGAGTATATAACTCCTGGAGAGTAGTGAAAAAAAAATTATTATTTAATAAATAAATATTTAATTAAGTAAAAAATATATATACTTAATTACTAACCAAAAATATTAAGTAAGAAAACAAAAAAACATAATTAATAACCAAAAATAAAAATTAAGTAAAAAAAACTTTACTTAATTAATAAAAAAAATAAATAAAAAAAAGTTGTCAAAGCATACACAGACAGACCTGAAAGTGACAAACAGGTATGTAACAGATATGTAGTTACCGGCAAGTAGTAGATGTTTATGAAGAGTACTGTACATACTCTGAAACATGCATATGTGGCAGCAGTAGGTATGTATGCATTGATGCCATGCATAACTACTGCCATGGACAAATTAGTGTGTAGCTGTGTGCAGTGGGACATAACTGTGACATATGCAGCTCAGCATTATATGTCAAACATCTGATCATGTTATCTATGTTCTGTACAGTACTGTGTATAATGGCAGTTTGTGGGGAGTAGTGTAAGCACCTATATAAACTTGGATGTGACAGATTAAAACATGCACGATAGTCATATAAGGTGTAGCTTAGCATTGGCAACTGCTGTACCAGGCTAGTATAGTAATGTAGCATTTGCAACTATATATACTCCCTGTAATATTACTGTATGCACACATGTGACAACTGTTCATGTTGTAGCAAGGCCCAACAGGTCATCCGTGAGGTGTACGGACTTACAACAGTGTGGACCTTGTGTGTGTATGGCACACACATATGGAGAGATAGTTATGTGTCCGATATATTAGCATCTTAACATGTGCATAGAGCAAGGGACATACTACAACTGTGTGTGAAGGGTGGACATTTATATGTTGGTGCAGGTTGTTATGTGCATATTTATATGTAGGTTGTGGTGTGTGGCAAACAAGACAGCATACAGTGCTGGCATATGACATGTGGTGTTTAAACATTGTGGGTATGATTCGTTAGGTTTTTAGTCTTCCAGACAGGGGGTCCTGCTAAAGAGACATGGGCTGAGAATACCTTCCATGCATTCTGCACAAGACTGTGCAATATTATTACATAACTGTGTCCCTCTCAACCTTTGCATAATTGATATTCCCACCATGAAAGGTGGACTGTATATGTGCCTATATGTATATCTATATGTACACCAATGGATGTTTATATGTACGTGCAAGCTCAATGTTGTCAATGTATTGCCATCCCTTTTGTTAAAAACCCTGTCCAAATGAACTACCACATAGGTGGTAGTCTACTCAATACCAAAAGTGTGATAAGAGACCATGGGACACAGGTGGACAGTAGTGTCCCTTTTGATAATCACAGTGCCACACTAGTCATGTAAACTGTGTACGGTCCACATGTCATCAGAAAAGGTGTGTCATCCATGGAAAAAGAGGTCAGTGTTCCACTCTACTCATCAGTCATAAAACCCATCATAGAGTACAACGACCCTGTTAGTATGTACCTCAGAAGACATCTACAGCAACTGTAGATGCCAGACACATACCTCACAAAAAGTATTGCCAGACTCAAACAGATGCCATATGCAGACTGTCTTACAAAACCACAGCTACACTGTGTCGCATACTGCCTACCCAGAGGCAACCTCTGCCTAACATACAAAGCTATGCTAAACCCACAGGTGTTGGACATGCTCCATATAAACAGATTAAAATCCATGCAAGCTATACACTGTACTGATCTAAACCTTGTAACATCAAAAAGCAGAACATGCTGGAGTGGTACATTATCATCTCAGACACATACCATACTCTGGAACTAACTGCCTATCAATAGCAAATAAAGGTCCTCATTAGCAGTTGTCATGAATAATCATGATGACTGGATGTGAGATAGGAAATACAACCCGGGAATCACCTCTGTGGCTCTGCATGACAGGGGCACATGAACTTAAATTACATGGGTGTTGAAGAGCAGGGTACCATATGGCTAGGCTTCCATAGGCCCTACGGCTAATAGCCTATTAGCTACCTAGGACCTGATACACACATGCATGTATGTGTTGCATTACTTGCTATGTGAGGTTGACTGAGTGTGATGGTGACTGTGTAGGTGAATGTGTCAAAGTTGTGTATATGTGTGATAGCCTAGTGGGAAACTGTTTATATCATGGTATGTAGTGTTATAGCTCTGATCCCAGCAAAAGATATGTATGCTATTGCTAGGCAGGAAAAGCAGTATGGCATACAGTGTGATGTAGTCCCATGGAGTTGACTGGAGTGTGCCATTGTAGGCTAAAGCAGTACATGTATGCTTATTGATTGTTAACACTAGTGAATGCAAATCCCGTATGAACTGTAGTACTACTACCTGAAGCTGTAGGCCTAAACAGCACAGTATGGTGTATATCCACATTGCTTGGAAACACTATTTTGTTTGTTACCTGTAGTCCTCACACATTACATACCTCAGGCATAAGGTTTTGTAAGTGCTGACACACAGTACCGTATGGTACACAGGTAAAACTCATCTGGGTTGCCATACCTTTGTGTCTTGTAGCTATGTCTGATGTGTGTGTGGGTATGCCTGTAACATGGCCTCAGTGGCATGTGTGTCATAGGATATAAGTGCATATCTAGCAACATGCATAGTGTAGTACATCAGTATGCCACCTATATTGATGAACGTGCACATATGTTACTTAGGGGTTTGCTATCAACAAGTAGCATGGTGCACTGGTAGTACTGTAACTGTACTTTACATTCATTTCAATGGATGACAAATGCCTGTATGCATTAGCGTCATATATATCTCCTGTGGCTAGGTGGTGCATTGTGTCACATACAGTGTGCCATGTACTGTTGTATAGTCTTACATACTGGTTTCACTTTGTTGCTGTGCAGAACATGGTTTGGTATATAGTATGTGCCAGGCACTGTCAGGCAGTTGTGGGCTGAGCAGTGATATGTGGTATTAAAAGTGTGCATCTTCTGACAGCCAATAGGTTGCTATATATGGCATTTCATTGAAGTCTGTACTTCAGAATGTTAAGTGTGCCACATGACTTGCTCACAATTATTGTTTTATTGTCTTCCAGGGACATGTCTCACAATCGAAAACCTGCATATTCCCCTGAAGAGGAGGACGTCATCCTAGATGCCCTAATACAACATCACAACCTGCTGTTCTCCAGAACCAGCCAGGACCAGCATGGGCGCACTGCACTGTGGCAGGATGTTGTCCATCGGGTGTATGATGTAGGCATGCATAACCGGACTTATGAGCAGGTACGCCATCACTGCAGTGATTTAATCAGACATGTCCGGCAGCATGCCTCCAATGTCCACAGACAACAGCTTGCCACACGTGGTGGTGCAGCAACACATCCACCCCTCACCAGAGTAGAAGAGCTGCTCCTCAGTGTGGTGGCTCCTGGTCAACCATTACAACAGACATGTGTCATCATGGAGGCCAGAATCACCCAGCACGTCGACTCATACCGTGCAGGTAACATGGCATATCTGTAGACTACTGTTAGCTCGATTGTTAGAACATGCATTTATCATATGTGTACTGTGTATTTAGAAGATGTGGAGGCTGGTGTCATGTAATACTGATAATTTGGTACATAATCTGTATGCCTGTGACTGTCACCTGTTGTACTACTGTAAAATTGCAAACTCACAGCAGCAATGCCATAGTTTTTGACACTGACAAACTGTCTCATATCCTTGTAGGTCCCTCTGGTGTGATAGCAAGACAGCAGACCCATGCTGGTGAGTGTTCTACATTTAATATAGCATATAACATGTGCATGTCATAGGAGAGTTGTAGGCCATATACACATGTGAAACACCTACACATAATGCATGCTCTGCATGTTCTCTATGGGACTATGCACATCCCGGTAACATGAGTAGCTGCCTCAAACACATGCAATACACAGAGCAGCCCAACCAATTGTGGTACACTGTAGTGGACATTGTATAGGCATTGTCAATACACATGCACACAACATACACCACTTTGTCATATGCAGTAAGTGTTAATATGATGCACATGGCGTATGTAGACACCTGCTGTAAGGTCAGACTCCAGTATCCCAAATGTCATCAACACAGCACACATACTATACCTGAGGGGTAGAGGCCTATCATGGGGCAGAGCGACACGCTTCAACACACAACAAATTCATGTTAGGCAATGCTCCCTCTTGAACACCTTACATACCCATGTAACAACTGCCTGTGAAATGGTTAATGTAGCCAAAGTGGTGCAGGTTAGGTACAGCAAGATAATTGCCAGTGTGGCATACATTAGTGGCCTTGAGTGTCCACATGATGCTGCTTGATGATGGATCATGGTACTACACTACATCCAGTTGCAGTAACTACAGTACTACACATAGCATTCATTGCTATACACCTGACAGTTGTGTGCATCCGGCCATGGTATGTATACCTATGAGTGATGGTGCACAGGACATTGGAAAGCATTTTATACTTGTACTGCAATGTTGTGTCCATGTACACATTGTGTTCCAGGGTGAGGCCAATCATTGAACAACACACATGCATCAAAGACATGTATACTGTTATCAACAAGGACTCTCTACACTCGCACTGCATGCTGTTGAGCAACACACATCCTGCATGCTGACATGTGTGATAGGACTCTTTGGCTTGTGATACTGTACTCCACCATCAACCACTAATGAGTATGTCCTGTATTGCTGTTGGTGTGTGTGTGTGTGTGTGTGTGTGTGTGCGTGTGTGTGCGTGTGTGCGTGTGTGTGTGTGTGTGTGTGTGTGTGTGTGTATGTGTGTGTGTGAACTTGACTGAGTAGTGTGCATGTGTTCATGTGTGCATGTGTGCATGTATTCATGTGTTCATGTGTGCATGTGTGAATGTGTGCATGTGTGCATGTGTTCATATGTGCATGTGTGCATGTGTGCATGTGTGCATGTGTTCATGTGTTCATGTGTGCATGTGTTCATGTGTGCATGTGTGCATGTGTTCATGTGTGCATGTGTTCATGTGTTCATATCTGCATGTGTGCATGTGTTCATGTGTTCATGTGTGCATGTGTGCATGTGTGCATGTGTGCATGTGTTCATGTGTGCTAACATCCTGTACACATTGTAAAGTGTGTTTCCTGTCTTCGTCTCACAGGTGCTGAGGTTTTGTTGGATGAGTGCAACAGGGAACCTGAAGTGACTGCCACAAATAGTGGATATGATGATGCATGTGTTGTGGCACAGGCAGGTTTGAAGGGTCTGTCGTTGGTCCGCCAATTGACAGTACACAGGTTTCCACCCAATCTATGTGCACATTCATACTGCCAATACATCCCTCAACACCAATGGCCTTAGCTGAGGAACAGCATACAGTAGGCATTGACCAGGATAGTGTGGTATCTATGGCACATGCAACCCCTCACAGCAGCCATACCCAGACACCTGGAATGGTACCACATAGGCATATGTCTAGGGGTTCTCGTGGGAGCACTGCTGGTCATAATGCACCTGGCATACGTGCCCCCACAGGTCTCACAATCCCAGGTATGTTCCGGGCTGTAATGCAGGCACAGGCACGTATGGAATGGTACACCAGGCAGGGACTAAGGGTGCAGAGGGCCCATAACACCGCTATCAATTGACAATATATGTGACCTTGCCGGTGCCATCCGTAATTACACCGAGGTCATTGATAGACTTTGGGGGGAGACACTTGATGTCCTCTGCAATGTAATGTCCATGTGCCAGGACAGTGCAGGATGGCTGAGACATCAAAGTGGACATATGCCAGCAACATCATCAGCTGGCAGTCGTCGCGGACGATACACAAGTCCCAGCTACTCCTGTAGTGGCAGTACCAGCCCCAGCAAATTTGGGGCTGGGCTGTCAAAAGACCATCCTAGATGACCATGTGCATGTGGCTCTGGCCAGTCCCAGCAGGGACATGGGTCCAGTCGACATCCCTCTGCCTCTGACGATAGTACCCAGTCTGGCTTAGTACCCGATAATGTCCGTGGCACCCCTGCCAGGCGCAGGTACTGTGTCCTTGGCTGAAGACAGTTATCTGTACAGCCTAGCAGGTACAGTCTGTGGCTGTCCCACAACCTCCCGTATTTGGCAGCCACATGGTGGAACTGTGTGCATGCAGACACACACACACATAAACCAAACACCTAGGGCTAACACATACACACACATTACATCAACATTGACCCATGCTGTACTGTTGTCCCTCACACACACACACACACACACACACACACACACACACACACACACACACACACACACACACACACACACATACATGTCAATTGGATGGGTTATTGTCGGGCTCTGGCAAACCAACAACACATCCTGTGCATATGATGAAACTGTGCCTCCTCCTGTCATCTGTGACATTGATGAAGGAACAGGCTAACATGGTGCTGATGCACAGGGTGACCTAATAGCAGTGTAGCAATGTTAGCATGTTGTCAACAGTAAAGTGTAATGATATCCTTGTAGGTATATCTGAGCAGGCATGATGCATTAAAGCTACGATTATCAATGTAGTATTGTTTACACCAATATTAATTCCAAAAATGTATTGTCCGCCCATATGCCACTTGGCTGATGTGTGTGGTACTGGCAGCGTGTGTTGGTGAGTGGACGGTACATGTGTTATGTGTGCAGTACAGATTTGAAGGTGTATATTTGTGAACATGGTGGAGGTGCACTGTCTGCATGTACGTGCATAGTGGACACATGGGAAGGGTGACATGCCCTGTATTACTTGGTGTTAACACTTCATATTTCCTCTTGGTGGTCAGTATGCATTTTACTACACATATGTTACAACTTGGGTACACATGTGTGTATGACATGGTTTGACACTATGTTGTGGGGGATACTGTTAATATCGTTCATTGGTTTGCATTCTGGTAGTATACATAACCTCAACAGCCTGACTTTAACCAATCATTAGCTGATGTCTTGACAACTGACACATAGATGTAGGATACACAGTAGCATTTGAATTCTTCTGGTACTATATTATACCAGTAACCAGTGGTATTGACTGCCACCCATTCCTGGAACCTCTCCTGTTTGGCATGTAGCCGTCCTAGGTACAAGCAAACATACTAGGGATATGTCCGTCCACATCTGGTAATGCATACAGTGGCCTACAATGCATTCTCTGGATGAGACACTTATCCTCCACAAGGGTATCATACAGATACCTGTTGACCAACCCATGCTGTAAAGCTATAAGCCAACTATAGCATAGTCATCCACATTTACTAAACATAGTATCCTGACAGTACCACATAGGTAGTAGCCCACAACATGTAGCAGGGGTACCGATGTGTACATACAATCACATGTTATGTCGTCTGTCCTTTGGTGTTCACATTTCCAAAGGTATTCTGATGTCCCTCTGTGTATCACATAAGCAATAAGGGGTCTGTATGCATATCCACGAAGTCGTTGTACACCTATAATGAATGCCCACTATTGACAGACTGTGTTGTGTTTGAACATGTCTGAAATATACCCCAGGCATGAACCCTCACTCACACTATTCTATAGAAACTGTCATGGGTGTGTGTGACACAGATGACCTAGGTCACAGATCACTACAGTGGCTGGCCTTGTCACATGCATACATATGTGACCTAAGGTCTGAGAAGCAGCAGAACAAACTGTCAATGGTAACAGATGTATTCATATAGAAAGCAGGCTTTACACCTATGAACTAATTGAGGTCACATGTGCATATATGTATTTGCCACATAGATACCTGAAGTGTGCAATGCACATACTGTTGTTTTACTGATATGTCATACAGTAGTAAAAGCAAAACCCACAACACATTGACCAACAGTGTCACACACACACACACACACACACACACACTCAGCAATTGCAGGATTCAAACCCTTACCTAACTATGTTATGATACTAGAGAGATATGCATTAACAAGACGTGCTATATGTCTTCCACTGTTGTATTTGTGGGATACTGACATCATCAGACTTGCCAAAGAGGAATTTACCTCTTTTAATGTGTTTTCCTAGTCTCGAAAAAGGGCACTGCTCTTAAAAGAAATCACACACACACTCAGTAATTGCAGGATTCAACCCCTAACTATGTTATAATTCTAGAGAAGTACGCATTTACGCAACGTGCTATATGCTTTACTGAGAGTTTTCCTTTCCACTGCTGTATTTGTGGGATACTGACATCATCAGACTTGCCAAAGAGGAATTTACCTCTTTTCATGTGTTTTCCTAGTCTCCAAAAAGTGCACTGCTTTCAAAGAAAATCACACACATTTCCTTTCCACTGCTGTATTTGTGGGATACTGACATCATCAGACTTGCCAAAGAGGAATTTACTTCTTTTCATCTGTTTTCCTAGTCTCCAAAAAGGGCACTCCTCTCAAAGGAAAGCACACACATATCCCCCCCCACACACACTCAGCAATTGCAGGATTCAAACCCCTATCTAACTATGTTATGATACTAGAGAAATACGCATTTACACAACGTGCTATATGCTTTAATGGGGAATTTCATTTCCACTGCTGTATTTGTGGGATACTGACATCATCAGACTTGCCAAAGAGGAATTTACCTATTTTAACGTGTTTTCCTAGTCTCCAAAAAGGGCACCCATCTCAAAGGAAATCACACACACTCAGCAATCGCAGGATTCAAACCCCTACCTAACTATGTTACGATACTAGAGAAATACGCATTAACGCAATGCGCGATATGCTTTACTGGGTGTTTTTTTTTTCTCCTGCTATATTTGTAGGATGCTGACATCATCAGACTAGACATGGTAATGTGTGTGCACTTTGTTTTATGCAATGCCAGGAATGAACCATGTGGGACAGCAGCTGTTAACAGCTTGAACAGGACTCCACAATTCTTATCTTGTGTGATCTATCTGTGGACCAATTGCCATTCCATCATATGACAATACATATTTATGCACAGATTGTTGATTTTGTTGATACGACATGTGTCTGGGATATTGATAAAGAGCTATTCAAAGTCTATGTGGGACGTGTGTAGCTCCTTTCAGTGATGTATGTCCTGGGTGGCTGCCTTGCAAACAGTCTAGCAGGTTTGGGAACCATGATCTGCCCATGAACAAACCAAAGTTGGTAGGGTTGTGTGTTTGTCGGCTTTCAATAGCTCTGTTTATGACTTCACTCATGATGGACTCCATGGCCTTGCAGATCAGACTTCATAGGCTTATAGGACTATAGTTCCCATGGTCTGTTGTGCAACAATACTTGTGGGGTGTGCCATATGTTGCTTTAACCCATTCAGCAGTTTCAGATCCTGTAGATTGGGTGAGGCTCAACAGACTGTTCAGGTGCAGTGTCTGTTTGTTCTGCAGTTCATTTAGGATACATATAGGGAAACAAAGTAATTCAATTGATGCCGTGTTTTCGGCTTTGGAAGGAGCCGTTTACCCATTCTACATGTGATATCTCCTGGAATGATGCTAGGGCCTCTTGTCAGTGGGAGGTGGGTATATATGTATGGGCCTGTATGACAGGATGTTGGCATTGTCAGTCAGGTACAGTTGGCCCTGACTCAGGGCATATATGAGTGTACATTGCTATTTATGACATAGCCGAAGGAAATGCCGTGGTTCTGTCTTGACTCCTTCGCAGATAATCTTTCCAAAACACCGACAAACCTGAGCACTAAACCCCTGTTATACTCTTTTACACACTTCTGATCCTTTTTGATAAGTCAACAGAGTTTTTCATCATAATATCCTGGCTTGTCCAAAGGTCAGTTTTGTGTGTATTCTCCAGTCCAGCTGGTGAATATGGGAATTTTGAGGCAATGTTATAACTGCCTTATGCACATAGACAACCCCCTCCTCCTCCCAAAAAACTCAGATATATGTGAGAGATGCAACTATATAGACAAACAGGAGGCTGAGCTATCCCGACCCATGACTGGCACAGTCTATCAGGTGGTGAAGGTAACCACACACACCACAAATCCAGTCTCACATAGACCTATAGCAACAGCAAACAAAACACATTACCACATAAAAACATACTCGGAGGCTCTAAATAAAATCTGCCTAAGCAGCAGAGACCTCCAAAGCAGACACCCAAACAACTGCTACCCCACAACAATAACCACTTATCACATAGTTCACAAAGTCAGTGTGCCACACAATCACTGCCCTTAGGGCTAAACAACACACCTAATACACTTGTAATAGGTGACTCTATTGTCAGACACACTGACGTCCCACTCACCAGGCTGAACAAGGAGAAGGTCATTTTGAGCTGTCTCTCGGGAGCCAGGATCCGACACATAGCACATGCACTCAGGTCACTCCAAAGCAAGTACAAATATGGCTCCATCATTGTCCATGCGGGTGTGAATGACCTCAGACGTTCCTCCCTGGACTACATGACAAGAGACATAGAGGAGCTCTCTGATAATGTAGCCCAGGCCAGTATGACCCTGACCTTGTGTAGCATCTTACCCTCACCAAGAATGATGGCACAGTATACAGACAAAATTATCAATTTTAACAGTTGGCTAATGTATTGGTGTCATTCAAAGGGGATCCAGTGTCTGTCAGCCTGGGATGACATGCTCGACATGCCACGTTGCTTCACTAGGGACGGCTTGCACCTGTCATCCCTGGACTTTCAAATACTGGCTAAGGCTCTTTCCACACCCATAGTGCCTTTTTTAGGCAAGGCTCAAAAGACAAACCCATCTCCATAGACAATACAAGGTAAAAGAAACTAAGGGTAATGCTGCTCAACACCAGATGTCTAAACCTCAAAATGCATATACTCAAGGCTCTCCTCAGTATGGAGAATGCTGATATCTGTGCAGTAACAGACACCTGGTTCAGGCTCCCGAAAGCACCCCAGCACTACCAGGTCATACTTCATACCATGCTTTTCGGCCACAAAACTTGGACCGACCAACATAAATAGGGGGAGTATCCATATACATCACAGATACACACACCTGCAGGTTAGTAGCACTGCACAAAGCATCGGAGACCATACATGTGCAACTAACAGTAGGCAAAACTGCTTTTCAGTTTGTAGCCTGCTACAGACCACCCTCCCAAACTCAGGAACCCCACTCGGCTTTCCTGATAACACTGGAGAACATGAAGGTCTCTCCAAACACCATTATATTTGATGACTTCAACTACCCAAACATTGACTGGGAATACTACTCAAGCCCCAACACCCTCGCCCAATGGTTGCTAGAATTTATGAACTCAAATGCTATGGCACAACTGGTCACCACACCCACAAGAGGGGAAAACATATTGGACCTGATCATCACCAACATGGGGACTCTATGTTCCACACCAGAGGTATACCCCTCATTGGTAAGGGCAGACCATACATTTATCTCACTGGACATCCATATCCCGTCCCCACCCCCATCCTAGATAATCTCGGTGAAGAACTTCTCAAAAGCAAATGTCACACTTCTTAAAACTGAGGTGGTATCCTTCAAAGACCCTAGGACAGTGGTAAATACGGCTCAGACCGCAGAATCCTTTACAAACGCATTCTATGGACACCTACTGGAATGCATGGATCATGCTATCCCAAATAAAAACAAGACTCACTCCTCCAAAGGCAGGAGACCTGTCTGGTGGACCCCAGCCATAAATAAGCTATACAACGAAAAGAGCAGGTTACTACATGATAGAGCACAATCCCAAAAAAGGGAAGGCATCTCTGATCAGTACTATCAAGAAGCTACGATCACTCATGAATTAATCTAAGGCCCACTTCGAAAGGAAAATTGCACCAGACACTAAGGGCAATCACAAGGCTGTCTTTAGTTATGTCAGGAACCTGGGTGGCAACTCCCAGATATGCTGTGAGTTAGTGCAAAATGACAAAAAATACACTGAACCCACAGACATTGCCAACATCCTGGCAAACAGGTTCAGTGCAAATGTCTCCCCCCATCCCCCCAAAGGGCAAATGTACATACCAACAGAGTGTAGCCTCCCTGACATCACAGATGAACAGGTGAGAGCTGCTCTCTCCAAAGCAGACAACACAGCATCAATGGGACTGGATGGTATCCCGGCCTGCGTCTTATATGAGCTTCATGAAGAACTTAACCCTCACATTAAGTCACTGTTCAATATCAGACTTACTACAGGATATGTACCCAAGGAATGGCATACAGCAACAATGGTCCCGCTCCACAAAGGTGGTGCAACAACAGACCCCAGACACTATTGCCCTATAAGCCTAACTAGACTGGTCTGTATCATCATGGACAAAGACATCGGGAACCTACAGACACTGGATCCTACCCAATTCGGCTTTGCTGAGGGCAGATCTTGCCCCTTGAACCTGGTCGACTTCTTTAAACAGTTACCAGGTCCATAAACGTAGGGAAGGTAGTCCACACAGCCTACCTGGACCTCGCAAAACCCTTTGACACAATACACCACTCGAGCATCATAAATAAGCTCACCAGCTTAGATATCAACACATATGTCACAAGATGGATTGCAAACTGGATCAGGGATAGCACCCACATGGTCAGTATTGCAGGTGCCATGTCTGACTCTCCACCAGTTACAAGTGGCATCCCATAAGGCTCAGTCCTGGGACCTCTCTTGTTCAGAATATATTTCTCTGACATACAGGCTAACACAGGAGGACTATGGCTGACCAAGTTCGCAGATGACTGCAAACTGGGTGCCATAATCGACTCTCCAGATGGCACAAGCATCCTCCAAAAGGGTCTCATAGAGATGGATAACTGGTGCCAGAGCCATGGCCTACAGCTAAATGCCATTAAATGCATAGTCATCCCCTTTGGGAATAACAAAGTGCCCACACATTACCACATAGGTGGTAATCCATTAAGTACGGAAGACGTTGTTAGGGATTTGGGGACCCGAGTCGATAGTAATCTCGCCTTTGACAATCACGTTGCCAAAGTGGTTAGACAGACCTTCTATATAGCCCACCTTATCCCAAAAGGTTTCACATCTAGATCAAGTGAGGTCATTGTGCCCCTATACTCATTAGGCCCATGATTGGATACAATGCCCCATTTGGGATGTAACTTACTCAACACCTGCAGCAACTGTAATGGCCACAAAAGTACCTCAACAAGTGGATCTAGGGACTCACACAGATGCCCTGCGCAGTTCGGCTAAAGTAACTCCAGCTCCACTCAGTTGCTTACCGCCTACTCAGATGCAATCTGTGCCTGATGTTTAAAGCCATGTCCAACCCAGAATTAATGGACATGTTCCACCTCAGGATATCCAAATCCCTTAGAGCTACATGCTCCAGGGACTTAAAGCTCAGCACAGATATTAATAGGACATGCTGGAGGGACAGATTCATATACCAAAGGCTCCCCTCACTCTGGAATGAGATCCCAGTCCTGCATAGGCAGAGCCCCTCACTGACCCTCTACAGGAGAAATCTTGACGAGTGGATGGGTGATCGTATGTTTACCCCTGGGATCTCTTCTGGGTCCCTGCTAGACAGAGGCACAATAAACTAACCGTAAAAGGGCTATCTTGTGTGACCTACTATTCACGGGCACAGTCTACTAATCTAACAGGATTGCAAAAGCCAAACACACTCTGGCTAGGCTTATAAATGCCCTAGGGCAGATAGCCTAGTATCAAACTATGAACCTATGATAATGTTTGGAGTGCACATTGTTTATTGATGATACTGATTGCAAGTTTTTTTATCTTCTTTGCTTTCCCACTTTCTATGAACAATCTAAGTATCTGTAGCACATATTTGATTATGACAGGGTTCCAATATACTATATATGTGTCTGTTGTCATATAACTGTGTGCACAAGGTGGATCGGTGAATAGTGAGAGGTTCCTGGGTTAACACATGCAACTGCCGGATATGTGTGGCCCGCTGCTGTACTCAGACATGGCCTAAGTGTGTGAGCATGCCCAGTTTGGCCTTTCAATGTTTTGTTGCCTGACATTTGTCTCATTTATTCAAGTTTGTGAGCATGCCCAGTGTGACCTTTCAGTATGTTGCTGTCTGAAGTCCACTACATTTGTTAATGTGTGTGAACATGACCAATATTAACATTTATACTATATGTGTGTTGAAAATCAGGTTCTATTTTTACTGCAGGGCTCACCTTTGTGTCATAACTCGACAGGGATTATGTTGTGCCTGCAGGGTTTCCATGAGATACTTTGCATAGACTTATCAACATTTCTTCATACAGGCTGACCAGTGACATACTGTCATGGTTTAGTGGTTCAGTACTATGACTATAGTGCACAGTGTCCTGGGTTCAAGGCCTGTCACTGCTTTATATTCTCATACTGAGCAGACCAGACTGCTTAAGGGCCAGTAGAGCAAATATGAGCATGTTTACCTGCTTCTGACCAAGCTTGTCCAACATTGCCCAACGTTAACCAACATTGCTGAACGTTGCCCACTATTGCTCAACATTGACTAAAGTCGTGCTAGTTAGTGTGTGCAATTTTGTTTACATATACTAAATAGTAGTAAAAGCTGTTTAGCACTGATTTATATTGCTTAACACATGGCAATCATGCCTCACGTGGTGATGCAGGCCTGCCTATGTCAGATGCACATACTACACTCCCTATACATGTTTGAAAACAGGTAGTGTCAAGTTAGGCATCCCTTTTACTATATGTGCAAGTCAGAGAGAGGTATCATTTACAGAGTTCCTACTGAACCAGTGTATGTGCTATGCATTGCCTCTTTGCCAAGGCCAAAGCATACTGGGCACACCTCCTTCTGCCTACTGGGGCAGGCTCAGGTTGTTCCTCATCTGAGTCACGCTCTGCCTGTGATGGCCTTGGCAATGGTGGGGGGCTGTTTGGCCTGGGCCTATGCTGCTCCTGCTGCAGCTGTTTTCACAGGATCATATTATGTAGCATAGCACATACCATGACAATTTGGGTACATGTAGTTGATGAGTACTGTAAGGCTCCACCAGATGTTTCCAGGCACCGGAACCGTGACTTGAGCAGCCCAAACACATGCTTGATTACATTTCATGTTTGTGCGTGTGCCTCATTATGGCATTCCTGCTCAGGTGTGTGTGCGTTTTTGATGGGTGTCATCAGCCACGGCTCCAGAGCATAGCCAGCATCCCCCACTAGGTGACCATGAGGGATGTCCCCATTGGCAAATGTCTGGTACAGCTGTGTCAGATGCCAGATATGGGAATCAAGGTAGCTTCCAGGGCAGCCAGGACACACATTCAGTATTATGCCCTGGGCATCACACAGAACCTGGCAGTTGATGGAGGGGAAGCCCTTGTGGTTAAAGTAGACCCAACCCTGCTCACCGGCTGGTGCTTTGATGCGTATGTGCATGCAACCTATTGCATCGACTACCTCAGGGTATTCCGCTATTTGTTGGAAGAGACGCATATTGCTGGCCAATACCTCATGGGAATTGGGGAAATATACGTGATCACTGACATGTGCTGACATGGCATCCAGCAACTGGTGCAGTACCCTGGATGCTGATGCCTGTGATATCCCCATCATATCACCAGTTGGTCTCTGGAAGGTACCTGTTGCTAATATTCTTAGGCCAACACATACCTTGGTTTCCACTGGGATGGGTTCCCCTCTGTTGGTTCTGTGTGTGAGGCATGGCCTGCACAGCTCAACAATTTGTTGCACGAGGTATCTGTCCACTCTATAATGCTCCACTATCTCCAGCTTATGTAGCCCCTGATAGGTTACCCTTGGCCTGTACACTCTTCTCCGTCTCCTCACTGTGGATTGTCCAGCAGTATTCGCATTGTCACCACCCTCAGCATGTTGCATATGTCACCTTATAACAGCAATGGCAGCCCCTAACATTTTTTGTCTCAGTAAAGCTTTTTAAGTTTTCACTTCTCTTAGTTTACTGCAGTGTTGCAGTGTCTCTGAGGAAAACATGGTGGAAAGTTGTTTGCAGAGTTTTAAGTGTTGGGCTGGGCTGGGCTAGTGTACTGCCTGTGCAATTGCCTGATTCTGATTGTTTTCACCTGCTAGCTCTGCTAGTACTCCCTGGTTAACTTCCTACTATTTGTTGTGCTTCCTTTTCCCTTTCTGTTTCCTCAGGGGTGAAGCGCCGCGCACAAAAGCACAAACATGCTCACACCAGCTCACAAGCATGCACACATGCTTACATGGACTAAAACTTGCTTATTCTTGCTAAAATGCATGCACACAGGCGCATACGTGCTTACACACATTTCAACAACCTTAGACATGCTTAATCTGGCTTAAATGTGCGCACACAGGTGCACATGCATGCACACAGTCTTACTCGGATATACAGGCATGCACCCACGTGCAAACACGTTGCAAGCACTTCAACAAGAAACGTTAGTGTTATCCACAGCATACACCTTCAATTTCTTGCCTTTAGCTAGGGTACCTGTTGAAACACCTCTTCCAGTGATGAGTAACTGGCAGCAAACACATGCCACTCTGCCCCAATGAGCTTCACTTCTTTCATACATACCCCACTCATGATGTCACCTATCTTCTACTCTGATACTCCCCTTATCCTATTCCTATACTCCACTGACTGTACTCATTTGCTATGTAAACTTGGGATTCACTATCCTTACCCTCAATTGCATAGGATTGCCTACTAATGCTTGGTTACATCTCTTAGACTGAGCTTCCCCCCTTAGCAACCTCTACTCAGTAGCCATGTTGCCTTCAGCCTGCCATTTCCTTGCATTGTAAATTAAGAATTACAATAAAGTCCATATTTGTGAATTTTAATTACTGGTTTTCTAGTTTTTAGAGTGCAGCACATTTGCGCGGCGCTGCGCAATGCTTAAACTTTGGAGAGTTATTTTATTTTTATTTAGCATCGGTGAACATTGCCAATGGCAGTATTTTTGGCCATTGGCATGCTTCCTCAACTGGATGCATCCTTCTTTTGGAGCTGTCACGACTCCATTTTGCTATTTGCAGAACGGTGCTCAGTTGTCAACGGAGTACATTTCTGCAAATAACACTACTCTTACTCTGACAGGTTCGGGTTTCCTGGATCGCAAATTTACCTCATTTGCATAGCTTTTGCCAGCAATTGAGGTAATTTGCATATCCTAGCCCTGTCCATGTAAGAGTCGTTTTAGGAGCTCTCTTGCACGCCCCTACCGGCTGTTCCTGGGTCGCTCTGCAGACATGTTGGCTGCATGGAGTCTTACTCCACTCTTAGACTCCATGCAAGCTTTCGTGAATCCGGCCCATTATTTTTATTTTTTACAAATAATTTTCTTATGTTTAAGTAAAGGTTGATGAAATAAAAAGACAAGATCATAGTTTTGGCACACAAAAGCAAAAACACTTTTGACAGTTCTTCTATATAGAAACAAGAGTCACTGTGCTAATGAACTTTGCAATGTCACTGGACAATTTTCTTCTGATGGGTGTTTTTATA
Source organism: Protopterus annectens (assembly GCF_019279795.1). Taxonomy (NCBI): domain Eukaryota; kingdom Metazoa; phylum Chordata; order Ceratodontiformes; family Protopteridae; genus Protopterus; species Protopterus annectens. The sequence continues at coordinate 1,536,203,638 of NC_056735.1, forward strand.
ATAATTATTATCACTGTTGGAATGCAGATAATTCTAGTTTTTTCAATCTCTTGCAATTTTTGTAAGGCCACAAAATCACAGTACCCACCAGGACCAATATAATTTCCTAAAGGATTCAGTAGGAAGAGATCTAAAGTGATATTCTATCTATAGTTTCACTTTAGGCTCATGTTGTCATACAAATAACAATTTAACTTTACAATTAGTGAAATTAGTCAAATATTTAGCAATTCTCAAAGAAGATCGACATGTTTCTGTTTTTGCTTAAATGTACACTTTGCATTTCAGAAATGAATCACCTTGTTTATCTAGAGTTAGTGAAAGTCACTGTTATTAAATTTCATATTTCTGCAAAGTGAGTTGTCTGAAGCCAACAGAATATATGGGATGAGATTCACAAACAGTGCATACCTGCAAAACCTTAAATTTTAGTACTTTACTACATAATGTTGTCCCCATTTAATCATATACCTATTTGGCATTATATAGTAACAGCATACCACTCAAAAGCCAAAATATGAAAACATTGTAGCAAGAAGTCAGACAGCTGTAACTGGATCCAGGGAAGGAGTATCACAATAGAAAGCTATGTTGCTAATGTGATGTATGGCACATCTAAGATTGGCTAATGTAGCTCAATCATTGCTATATATATATGTATATATATATATATATTTTTTTTTTTTTCTATGAGTATATATATATATATATATATATATATATATATATATATATTTCTATGAGTGTGTATGTATGTATATATATATATATATATATATATATATATATATATATATATATATATATATATATATATATATATTTATATATAAAATACTGAAATTCTGAATTTCAGTATTTCGAAATTCTATACCCAAAAGCTTTAAATACCGAAACCCCATAACTTCGAAATTTAAAAGCGCGGACCTACACTACAAATACACCACACACATACACACAATCTCCCCCCACAATCAAACATGCAATCCTACACTACTGCGCCCCCAAATCCCCTTACTTATATATACTAACTCCAAGATTGCACAATCACACACACAAAGGTGACTCACACCCACAAATTTCACAGCCCCTTGCACACACACATCACAGCTAAAACCCACACTAACATACACTAAAACCCCTAACCAACACACTCATGTACACTTACCTGAACGTACACCTATCCATTCACACACTGCAACACCAGAAGCTCCGAACTTCTGTATTTTGAATTTCGCCCGTTTGGTGTTTCGGGATTTAAAGCTTTCGGCTATAGAATTTCGAAATACTGAAATTTGGGATTTCAGTATTTCAGGATTCTATAGTGAACCTATATATATATATATATATATATATATATATATATATATATATATATATATATATATATATATATATATATATATATATATATATATATATATATATAGATATATATATATATATATATATATATTTATAAAAAATGATGTTTTATAGCAGAACAATTAATACATGCAATTAAGACTTCTAATAACTAAACTGATGAAAAAATACAAAATATAAAATATGAAATAAGGATTAAGTAGCAAGACATAGCCCACAGTGATTGCTTAAGTTTCCGTCCCTTTTATTTGGTATCAGAACTTCTTCAGAAGGGATCAAATGTCAAGGGAATTGAAGTATAACATAGCATTACATAACTCATGAATATTAAAATACATAGACTAGCCAGTAAAACAGTACAGTGATGCATATGCAAGAGTGTGCTACTGAATAAAGAATGTCATAGCATAAGACTGTCATAGGAACACAAAGGCCACCCTATATACACTGTTCTATGTACAAAGAATCTTATATATATATATATATATATATATATATATATATATATAGATATATAGATGTATATATATATATATATATATATATATATATATATATATATATATATATATAAAAATAGTCACACTAAAAAGCAAGGGACCCCATGCCAAACATTGGCACGATCATTGGAACTACTTCAAGGCACATTTTAGGTTGAGAGACTCATTTAAATCTGGAGAAAATTCTGCTTTTAATTGCAATTGCCATTTTAATTCCTGTAACTGCAATTTACAATCGGAACCCCCAAAGAGAAGTTATTTATTTATTTATTTTACCTTTGTTGGCCGGGAATATCCGACTGGATACATGTCCATTTTCAGCGGAGGCCCGGGGAGAAAAGCTCCACATAGACAGTAATTTACATTCATATGAACAGAGAATATACTACTTATTTTGATAATTAATACATAGGTACAAAGAGATATATGAACAGAGGATATACTACTTCTTTCTGAAGACTAATACATAGGTACAAAGAGATATGCAATTGTTAACAATTAAGATTTAGAAGGAAAAAATGTCAGAGTAATGCTAGATGCAGGGAAGAGCATTGAGGAATACATGTGGAGAAGTAGGGTTTCGGAGGGTAATGGGTTTAGTCTGGTTTGGAACATTGACAGAGCCACTGGTTTTTAAAGTGAAGGGATAGATTTTTCTTGAATTTGGATAAAGAGGTGATTGTGGTGAGTTGAGGTGGAAGGGAATTCCACATTTTACCAATGGAATTTGCAAACAGCGAGTCACCTCCAAAATTACAGGAATTGACTGTTTGAGCAAGTAGCCTATTTGCTGAGTGCAGACTAGTTAGGTTTAGGTATGGGGTGATTAAATTACGCAGTGCAGGAATGGAGTCAGGTTGATTGAGAATTTTAAAAGCTACTGTTAGTTGGGTCTGTTGGAGTAGGTTAGGTAGTTCCACCCAGCCTAGGTTGTGCAGGTTGATACAGTGATGGGTTTTGTAAGGCATGCCAGTAACAAATCTAGCAATGTGATTGTAGCAACTTGAGAGCTTATTTAGGTCCGATTTGTAGAGGTTGGTGAGTATGGGGGAGGCATAAAGGAGTAAGGAGAGGAGATGAGTCCGGGCTGTGGCCTCTCTTGCCTTGGGAGTTAGAAACGATCTTATTCTATAAAGAGACCCCAGTTTTTTGTTAACTGTTTTAATAGTTTGGTTAATGTGAAGGTCGAATCTGAGTTTGTTGTCTATGGTAACACCTAGTAATTTAGAGTTTGAGTCTGGGGATATAGTAGTGCCATTTTTGGATTGTACAGAAAAGAGTATAGAGGAAGGTTTTTGGGTAGGATGGAAGAGTAATAGTTTGGTTTTTTTAGGGTTAAGGATCAAATGGCGACCTAGCAACCAGTCTTCAACTGCAGTCAGACAGTCTTGGGTTTTGGATAATAGCTTGGTTGGTGACCTGTCCGAGTTTATTAGTGTTGAGTCATCCGCATATTGTATGCAGGAGGTCTCGGGGATGACTGTGTGGAGGTCATTTATAAAAATAGAAAAGAGTAGGGGTCCCAGGATGGAGCCTTGGGGAACCCCTGTGGAGTTAGGTAATAGGGGCGAGAGTTTGTTTTGCCATAGTACGGCTTGATTTCTATCTGAGAGACAGGCACAAAACCACTTGAGTGTTGTGTTGTCTAGTTCGAATGTTTTTAGAGTGTTGTGAAGTAGTTGATGGTTGACCATATCAAAGGCCTTTGATAGGTCCAGAAAGAGAGCGGATGACATGTTTTTGTTGTTCTTGTTGTGGTTTATCGTGTCGGTGAAGGACAGGAGGGCGGTAGTAGTGCTGTGTTTGGGCCTGAAGCCATGTTGTGAGGTAGTTAGGAGCTTGCTCTGGGTTAGGTAGTGTACAAGTTGTTTGTGTATACATTTTTCCATGATTTTAGCAAGTGGTGACAATATGGCTATTGGCCTGTAGTTGGATAGATCAGTAGATGTCCCACCTTTGTGGAGAGGGATGATGTGGGAGATTTTCCAAATTGAGGGGATAGTAGATTCCGTTATGGTGCGGTTGATAAGGATGGAGATGGGGTAGGCTATGACCTCTGCAGCTTTTTGTAGATAATCAGCTGGTAGAAGGTCAGCAGCAATGGTAGTAGGTTTTAGTTTCTTCAGTAGGGATCTAATGAAGGAAGTGGAAACGGGTTGGAGGTGGAAGGAGGGTTCTGACTTCAGGGTCGAACTTGTGGTGGAGGGGCTGGTGGGAGGCTGTTGTGCCACTAAGGATTTGATGACATTGATAAAGAAAGAGTTGAATGTATTGACCACTTCTTCAGGACTTTTATCATTTAGGTCAGCTGGAGTTGGAGTAGAGGTCTTGCCTGGATGGAGGAGGTTGTTAATACCTGCCCAAAACTTTTGGGGATTATGTTGGTGTTTATTTTGCAGTTGTAGGTAGTAATTCTTTTTGTCTAGTAAAATAGATTTTTTTGTCAGGTTTCTAAGTTGTTGGAAGTGAATTCGGTCTAGGGGAGTTTTGGAGGCACGCCATTTGTCCCAGGCTTTGTTTCTAAGTTTGATTTTGGATTTAGAGTCTTTAGTTAGCCATGGAGCAGTCAGGTTTTTAACCTTGGTTGAGCGTATGGGGGCATGGGAATTGAGTATGTTTATAAAGGTGGAGTTAAAGGTTATTACAGCTTCCTCGAGAGGGAGGTATTTAAGATTAGACCAGTTACAGGACTGTAGCTCTAGTTGGAATTTAGCAAGGTCAAATTGTTTAGTGTTCCTGATCGATTTATACACTGGTAGTTTGCATCTCCCTACCTTATTTTTCTCTATGTAGGCTATGAGATGATCACTGAGTTCATTTGGGAGAGTCCCAGATTTATACGCATGAGACGGACTGTTAGTGAGTATCCAGTCAAGAAGACTTTCTTTTTGATTGGAGTTGCCAATTCTGGTGGAGGAGGTTATGATTTGTGAGAAACCATGGAGATTTATGAGGGTGGGGTTGGTCTCAGAGGAACATTGGTTCCAGTCTATATTCATATCACCCAGGATAATAGTTTCCTGGGGGCAGTTGATAGCAAGCCAATTTAAGATATGCTCAAGTGTGTCAGTGTTGCTTCCAGGGGGGATGTAGATCACAATTAGGTTGATGCTTTTTTCCTTATTTATTTGTATCTTTAGGGCAATTAATTCTGCATTGGAGATCTGGGGGGGTTGAGAGGGGTTTAAAGTAATATTTAATGAGCATTTGAAGAGGACGGCGAGACCACCTCATTTTTTTATTGGGCGGTCATTTCTGTATATGTTATAGCCTTGTGGGGAGATCTCAGTGTTTTTTGTGGCTGGTTTTAGCCAGGTTTCAGTCAGGCACATAATGTCGGGGTGGTATGTGTTTAACAGGGCATGCAAGTTGTGTATTTTGTTGTTTAGACTTCTTATATTAAGATGGCAGATAAGGAGGGAGTTAGGAGAGTTAGGGAGAAGTGATAGGTTATGAGAGTAAGTGTTTGTCATAGGGCCTGGGTTGGGGTGGATGTCTCCATCCTTGGGCAAGTTTTTTCTCAGATGTTCTATGAGTTTCAGGAGTTTGAGTAATAATTTATCAGCATGTTTGGATTTAGGAGAATTAATTCTTGGTTTATAGGGGTGGGGGTATTTGGTGTATTGTACTATATTGGTTGGGTAGTGAGTAGGATAAGCAGTGTAAGGTAAGGTTGATAGCTTGCAAGTATGATACCTGGGATAGTGATATCCCTTGTAGATTGTGTCCTCGTAAGTAGTTAGTGCATATAGTGAGGTAAGGACTAATAGAGTAAGGGACAGAGTTTTTATGGTTGTCTGGAGAATCAGAGAGAGGTGGGGCTTCATGGTGTATAACATAGTTATGGGTGTTTAGGCAGATAGCAAGTGTGGTGGGAGTGGTTCAAGTGTAGGGAGCTGGGGATGTAAGATAAAGTAACGCGTGATTGTGTGAGAGTGTGGATAGTAGTGGGTGTGGTTAGTTAGGTATAAAAGTAGGACCACTGGGGGTGGGTGGGATATGGGGGCAGGGAGGGGCGCGGAGCGAGCCCGAGCGCAGCGAGGGTGAGCGGAGCGGGGTTAATCCGACCCCACACTGACCAAGGTAATGGAGAATATAGTTAGATTTTACTTTTATCTTTTGCTTGTTCCAATACTATGAGCTTAAAAGACCCGAAATCTGTACACAAAGCACTGTGTTTACTGAGAGCATTCATGTGGTCATTGATCCTAATGGCACCATAATGTTCCTTTATTCTGTCATTCAGCCTACGGACAGTTTTACCAGAGTAAAAACTTGAACAAGTTGAACAGACTGCACAATACACCACCATACTAGAGTTACAGTCAAACACAGTGTGCAAACGTATATGATTCACCTTCAAGAATGTATTTACAACATACACATTTCCCACATGTATGCATTCCATTAGGTTTCAAAACGTTAATAACAGGAGCTAAATTAAATTGATTATCTTTATTTTCAAAGAATGTTTTCAAGGTCTTGGTTCTTTTATATGAAAACATAGGTTCAGTACCTAAAATTGTTCTAATGTTCGGGTCACATAATAAAATCTTCCAGTTATTTAGTAAAACAATCCTAAGATCATTCAAGTCCTTACACATGGGTAAAGAAAAACTAAGGGTACATGAATAATCCATCATTTCTTTGTGTATATTATGGGTTGGAGTAAACCCATATATTACTATTGGTTTAAATTCCGTGAGTCTATCTGTAGTGATTTGACTCCTAACTGAATTGATCAAAGTTAAAGGGTATTTCTTTTGTGTGAATAAAAGGGAGAGAAAATCATATTCTTTTTCAAAAACCATGTTGTTACTGGCTAATCTGGACACTGATAAACTGACTCCTCAGTACATTTTGTTTCATGAAATATGGGTGGGAACTATCAAACTCAAGCTAATTGTTCCTGAAAGTAATTTTCCTATGGATGGATGATTCGAAACAATTATTAACTCTGCCATTGGAAATATTTATGTCCAAAAAGGACACTACATCACCATGATTACCAATGACAAATTAAAAAAAAATATATTCTTTAATAAGTTCTCCACAAACATATTCTGTTGGTCCACACTCTCCTCCCATAGAGAAAAAATGTAATCTATCAATCTTTTATAGTATTTCATAAGGAAAGAAATGGGCAAATGTATCAGAGTGTCCATCTCCCACTCTGTTAGAACCAAATTGGCAAACTCTGGGGCCATCTTAGTTCCCATGGCCACATCCCTGACCTGGTGGTAGATGTCTCCATTAAAGTGGAAAAAGTTGTTATCTAACACAAGAGAAATCAACGTAGCCAAGGTATCAGTTTGTTTTTTAGGAAATTTTACATATTTACATAAGTAATGTTTGACATATTTAACACCATCCAGATGGGGAATACTGGTATACGAGGCTACAATATCCAGTGTAACAAGAATGCAGTTAGATAAATCAACATTAGCAGTATATAATGTGTTCAAAAAGTCCCAAAAGACTTTGATGTAATGGGGTGTTGCTTGAATTAATGGGTTCAGGACAAAGTTAATATACTGAGCAATGTTCTCAGTTTTCGTTCTCTTATTAGAGACAATTAGTCTAAAAGGGGGATTTGAAGAATTCTTGTGAATTTTAGGGATGCCAAACAGTTTCCCTAAACATGGATTTGGAGACCACATGAATATAAATTCTTCCTCCGTAATGTAATGATCACCACGTAATGACTTCAGTACCTTGTCTACATTATCAAAATGTGAGTTGACTGTTGGAAAGGAAACCTTTGTGTAGAAGTCATCACTAATCATTTCTTCTTGAATTGTGTTGGCATATGCACATTGGTATATTACCACAACTCCTGTCCCTTTATCAGCTTTCATCACTCTTAATGAGGCATCATTAGACAATTCCATTAAAGCTTTATTTTCGTTTACTGTTAAGTCATACCATTTCTGTTTGGATTTAACATATAATGTATTTCTAACATCTTCTTCACATACTCTAAGAAAAGTAGATAAAGTATTATTGAGAGGTAGGTTAACAAGACTTTTTTTCTTTAAAGTTGCATTATACCAATAAAAACTGCAGTTCTGTGAATTATTGATAGCCTGTGAATTTTGTGTACTTTGTGTATTATCATCTTCATCATCAGCAGCAAGAAATACTTTGAGATTCAACATGCTAATGCATAATCTAAGATCAAGTAACACGTTAGATAAGTTCGCCCTCTGTGAGGGAATGAATGAGAACCCCTTCTTGAGTACATTTAAATGATCATTAGATACATTTTTATTAGAAAATTAAACACAGACATCAAATCAATATTGTTGGAAGAAAAACCATTAGTGTCTTTACAATTATAAGTACCCTGACCAGCCAAATTATCATAAGTCAATGCGTGAGACTGGTGGGACAGAATGGGAATACTGGTTTAGTTCCAAACTCGTTTTTTACCTCTCCTAATATTCAACCAGTTTCAGTTTCCCTACCAACCAGTAGAAATGTCATGTTTGACACTCAGGTTAATTCTCCTGTACATGCCACCAATTTGGTTCACACCAATGCTTCTGCTTCTGATAACACCATTAATAGTCCTGACGCTAATGGTACTGACAAGCCTTCTTCGTCAGCTTTTTTAGATCAAAGATTTACAGCGGTCAGGGAGAACAGGGATCATTTTACCCAAGGGGTCCCATCAATGGTGAGAGGGAAAGGGAAAGGTTCAAGGTTTTCCCAGCTTCCTCCAAGGCACATGGCAACGAGGTTCAGTTGCAGGTAAATCTTTCTGAAAATTCCCATTTAGAATGCATGCATTCTGAAGCTGCGTGTGGTTCTATTGATTCAACTCTTATTACTAGTATAGATGTTGATGGACATGCTATGATTAACATTGAAATGGGTCCTCCTCACAAGACATACTCACAGGTCTCCAATGACATTAGGGTTCTGGTTATGACTTTGGCATTTCTTACAGGAGCATGGGTGTTTAGGATGGAGAGGAAGGTATTGCTGAAGTAGTGGACAGCCTCATCTATGTTTAGGTATTTTAGTGGTGACCAGCTCATTTTTTGCAGGGAGAAGATGAAGGAGTTGGGGATGAAGTTGGACTTGTTCTGTGTTTGCTGAATTAGGAAAGTGGGGGAATGATCACTAAGACTGTCAGTTAAGCAGCCTGCTAGGTAAGAGTGAGGGGCTTTGTTGACTAGGAGCCAGTCAAGTAAGGTATGATTGTTAGGGTTTTTGTTGATTCGGGTAGGGGATTGGATGAGTTGAGTAAACCCATGGAAATTAAGGTGAATGGTTGAGAGATTGTTATTACAGGATAGCCAGTTGATGTTAAAGTCACCTCACATGATGGTTTCCTGGGGGAAGAGATAGAATATCCCAGCTCAAGAGATTTTATAGGGGTGTAATATTTTGCCCTGGTGGGAAATAGCATTCTATGATATTGATTGTTTTGTTTGAGTTTAATTTGAGATTGGCATGAAGGATTTGTTCACTGTTGTGGTGAGAGTCAGATGTGTTCAGGAGTTGAATATTGAGGTGGTGTTTAAATATCAATGCTACACCACCTCCTTTTTTGGACAATCTGTCTATGTGAATGATGTTGTATTCAGGTGGAAGTATTTCCTCACTTTTGATGTGAGGTTTGAGGCAGGTTTCAGTTACGAGGAGAATATCTGAGGAATATATGCTTATGCTGGCATGTAATTCTTGAATTTTATTGCATATGCTTCTGATGTTTAGGGACATTATAAGTAGGTCTGTTGTTTTTTCTATGGCTAGGAGTTGAGTTGTGGGGCGGTTACTTGGACTAGGGTTTGTGGTTGGGTTGGATTAGGAAGGACCAGGGCTTGGATGGCTGTCTCCAGTGAGGGCTAGTTTATAGAAGGTGTTTAGGATATGTTTTATAAACATAGTAAATTGCTTATGGTATATTAGGGATATTTTATTTTTGAGTGTGTTAGGTGTTTGGTAATGGAGTGTGTGTATTGTAAGGATTTTTTGGTGGCAGGGGTTGTGTAGTTATAGTATAAATGTTTGATGGAGGGTGCTGAGAGAGTGCAGTGGAAGTTGTTTGGGCATGTGACTGTGGAGCCTTAATAGGATGTAATGTGAGCTAGAACTATGCAGGTTAGGATTGTTATTATATTAGGTAGTAGCATGATTGTGTTGGATGTGGGGGGGTGAGCAGTGGTGTAGCCTAATTAGTGGTAAATAGGGGTGGGGTTAAGGCTAAGAATAAATGTAGAGGCACAGGGGGTGTGTGTGAATAGGATGCAGGGAGGTGAGCAAAGTGATTGTAGTGAACGGAGCGAGCTAAACCCCCCCCAAGCTAAAGATTGCAGGGTACGTGTCTAAATAGCCATAAGTGTCTAAATAGCCAAATATTTAGGAGTTATTAGAAAATAGTAGACAAAAACAATCTATGGACCTGATTTCAGCTGTGTCCTTTCTGGGTGGATACCTAGTTTGAAGCAGACAAAAAGTGGCAGTTTAAGTACCTTTTTGTCTCTATTTTACAAGTGGGCAATTCCAGTGTATCTACCGGGTTACCTTTTTTCACCTAGAGCTTTATCTTGGTTAAATCATAACTAAAAAGAAAAAGTTTAACTGGGGAATGTATTTACAGCTGATGAGTGGTGGGTAGCAGCTGCTGTCCCTAGCATGGGTAGAGCCAGTTATTTCTGCTTTAGACCAGGTACTTTCTACAGTAGCCGGCTAAGAGGGAAATGTAGCTAGACATCTACGGTAACTTATTTTCTTTTTAAAGCCCTTGAGTCCTTGGGGCTGGTTTCTTCACTGCAGATGTGTTCAATGGCCAAGGATTCAGCAAGTGGGGGACTGAGAGAGAGAACCCTTTCGCAGGGACAGTGGTCAAATGAGATACACCATGAGCGGAAGGAAATGGGCAGCTGCTGTGAGTGTTATGCAGTGGACTGGAAGACATGGCAACTGCAGTGGACTGGAAGACATGGCAACTGTACCGGAAATGCACTCTCACCTTCGCAACACCCAGATGTATTCAGCTGTTGCTCCTTTGCTTTGGGAAAACAAAGTATGTCTTGTTAAGTACATGTAAAACAGGCAGAGTGTTACAAACTAGAAAAAATGACTCCTTCTCCTGAACCTCTATCTCCCACTAATGGAGTAGGTCAGGGAGGAGCCACCCTAGGTCACCTACCTCTGCTCACAACTCTCCCAAGAATAGGTGATACTGGTGGCCTCACTGATCATTTTGTCAAACTTGTGCATGGCATTCATTTTACACAATGGATCATCATATTGTTCCAGTCTGTGTTTCTATATCTGTTTATGTATGATGAAGTGGAAAATCATGCTGTCCATGGAGCACCATGTTGTAGCCCAACATTCCCCAGTTTTCTGAACTAGCCATGACAGTTTCTTCAGCCTGTTTGAGCAGAAAATGGTAGCCCATATACACAGGTTATATGCTTGGCCATCACATGTCATGCAACATAAAGCTATGCTGTCATGTAAGACTTTAACCATAGTGCTTCCATGGTGTCAGTATAGCTGGACCTCACTGCAAACAACTACATTCTTTAAATGCATAGGTTTATGGCTAGATCAATCACTTGACTTCCAAAACCACACTGAGAAAAATGGGAAGAAATTCAGCTCTCTTTTATTCTGGTCCTGGACAATATCCCCCTTCTCTCCAAACCAGTTAAATCTGCAATATGCATAGGAGTCCTCCTTACTCAACTTGAATATGGGCAAAAAATAACACTCATGTACTCTACAGTCCACCTAAGAAACACCACTGCACAGTGCCATAGCTAGATCTTGTGCCACCTGGGGCTGTCTTTGAGTTTGCTGCCCCTCCCCCTCACAAAAATCATAGTCACATGGCCTCCTTACAAAGCCACCTTCCCTGTAGCCATTCCAGTGTCCCATTACTTGGCTATTTTTCCCCATTTACCATAAATACTGTAATGTGCATACTGGTTTATGTTTTACTTCTACAATGATTATTTGGATTTAATTTAAACAACTTTTATTTTAAATTTTATAGCACAAACACTGATAGACATCTGATAAACAAAGCAATATAATCTCACAATCGAAACAGATTTAGCATTAAAGCTTTCTGCCCTTCAAACTCACATTAATTGAAACAGCATTGAAACCTACGTTCAAAGAAAATGCATCTGGCCAGTAGCAGATAAAGTTTATCTTTGGGCTGTTTTCAAATCATAAGTCCTTTGCACACATATTTAAGACCTTGCAAACATACACATGTTCTTTGATTCACCTTCCTGATTGAATTAAATTATAGTCCTTGTTTAATACAGCACACTTGTTAGAGCATGTTTTAAATTTATTGTTTTGAACATTTTTCCAGTAAGCAATGAAACAAAATGTATGAATCAATAATGACAAAACTGCCCAGTTCAGAACATTTCCATCATAAAAGTCTACTCAAACTTCTGTCATTACAATCCACCAATATCAGTAAATACGCACAATCTCTGGAGAAGTAAAAGTCATCTAAATAATTCCACATTAAAGATATCTGTAACTAATTAAGAGGTTGCTGCTAGCATGATAATTTATATCATTGTTTCACCTACAAATGAAGTGCCTGCTGCCCTTGAAAAATAAATCGTCTATGTTACATTAAAAAAATGATAAGTTAGTAATATTTGAAATAGGAAATGGCTGGCAAACTGATAACAAGTTCATAGTTACTAGGTGTCTCATCCAAAGGAGGACATTTTCAGGACTACAGCATCCACCCCCTTTAAAGTACAATATAGTACAGTGTTAGCAATCTATCTACATACTGTAGGAGTAGAACCCACACCCTTCTGCATCAAATTCAAGCATATAACCTGTTGTACTACTAGCAATACAAATAGACTTGGTATAAGCAGTACCAAACTTCTCTTCCCATGAAGCTCTCAGCTCCATGTAAAATTCACTTGACACTCAACTATATCTGTCAACTTTGCAGCACAATAAATCTAAAAAAAACCCCAAAATGTATTGGGGGGGGGGGTGGCATACAAAACCAAGGACACATTTTTAACACTGCTTGTAAAACTTAGAAAGTTGTGTGTTAACATGCATTTTCTGAAAAATAAGAAGACTAAACCTTAGATTTCATTATTTAGTGAATTCAGTTCTCACTGATTTGCCAGAAAAGTATAAGCCAAACATGCAGCATCCACCCCCATTAAAGTGCAACACAGTACAGTATCATCAATCTATCTAGATACTATGGGAGTAGAACCCATAGCTTTCTGCATCAAAAGCAAGTATATTACCTGTTGTGCTACAAATAACCCAAACAACCTTACTATAAACAGTACTAAACGTCTCTTCCCCTGAAGATTTCAGCTCCTTGTAAAATTCACTTGACACTCAACTATGTCAATTTTGCAGCACAATAAATCTGAAAAAAGCCAACATTTATCGGGGGGGGGGGGGGCAAAGGCACAAAACCTGGGACACATTTTAAACATTCCTTTTATAACCTTAGAAAGTTAGTAGAATTAAGTATTTTGTGTTACCATGCATTTCCTGAAAGATAAGAAGACTGAAACTTAAATGTCATTATTTAGTGAATTCACTTCTCTCTGATTTACCAGAAAACCACAAATTTTAAGAGAAACAGACCAATAGTATGAGCCAAACATTTCCAGGTTGGGACAGTTCCTTGAATGTGTAGAGAATTCAGGCTCGTGTTCCCTGTGCACAAGGTACAGTGAGTCTGAGTAAAACCTAACTGGGACATTTTACTCACACACATACCCACACTTACTGCAGTTGAATTCATGGACACACAAGAGCACCTGTCTATATAATTCTCCATAAAGCTGCAGAAATACACTTGCTATACACTGAGAGCTTAAAGCGGCAGAAACATTCTCACTACACTGAGAGCTGCTTAATTTAAAGTTGAACTCGCTCCACACTTGGAATTCCCTACATAAACATCCACTTGGATCCTGGTTTGAGCACAAAAGTAGTGTTTAAACTTCATGTACAGCACGTCAACAGTGTGATATGAATGGACCGGAAAAGTGCCGCCTGGTGTGGACCGCCTCTCATGCCCCTCCTAGCCATGCCACTGCCACTGCATAATCCTCTTCAAAGCCAAATGACTACCAGTTCTCTAGAGAGCTGAACTACTGCTAGAGTCTCTTCTTTTCAAAGTACTTCAGCCAGATGCCATCCCACCATTTGGCACCAAACTTCATGAGAAAATCACCCCATAGAATCTTCATAATCTCTCCCAATTAACTCCCTCACTCTACATACCCCAAAATAAACTGCACTGTGCCAATCATTTCTTCTCCTTTCTTTCAACCAAACTCTGGCATCCCTCTCCCTCACTTAAAAGTCGTCTACTACTTCCTCACTTTGAGGCTACATGTCAAATGACAACTCCATCAGAAATCTGACTGCAAGTGTTTTTCCATTGAATGCATCACCTAACTCCCTCCTCACATGCATCAGTTCTACTTTGACCCTCTGTTCTGACTTGCTGCTTCCCTTTCATATTTACTACTAAAATTAAATCATATTTATTTTTCTACTCGGTTGATAATATGTGCATAATGTTGCAATTATCTATGAGATCCTCTACCTTCTCGATTACTCCAACCTTGTGAATTTGCTCTATCTATTTATATTTATAATTAATTTCTTCACTTGGGCTCTGCCTGCAAATGATTTATAGTGATCAGTATACTACCTCAATAAACAAACTAGCTAAATAAATAAATAATGAACCATGCTGTATGCATGAACATACTGGTCACAGGCTTGATAACCATTATGATGGGCACAGCTGTGCTAACATGCTATTGTATGCATTGCACACAGCAATTCACAAACAGTTGCAATGTTTCATTAGCACAACTAAAAGGACTTTACTATCACAATATAAATAGTCAACTCCATTTTTTGTGCAACTATGTACAATAATGTTGAAGGAGAAAAAAATCCAATAAGAATCCTGTCTTCTTAAAGATATACAAAGTTGAAGAAGTTTTCCTGACTAATATAGTTCCTCAAGATGGACAACAAGCCCTAAGGTGAACATAAAAGACATTGAGGCAGATGTTGAGTTTATGTTGAACTAGGAATCCAGGAAAATGCCAGGACTGAGTACTGTATTCCTGAGGGCAGGGAGAGAGGCTGTGGCTATGACTTCATTAGGTACATTAGCTGGGGTGGTGGCTGTGCATAGCACTAGCTGTATTGGATAATCAGGTGAGTAAAAATGAAATACTGTGGCTATGGTTGCAGTTGGTACACTGGGGGAGGGAAGCCACTACTTGTGATAGATAACCAGACACAGGAAGGTGTGCACACTGTGGCGATATGTATGTATCTACCTAAAGTCCACTCTTCAAATTTTCCCTTAAAACTACCTTGCTCGAACTATACTACTGATCAAATCAGCGTATCCTATAACTAAAAAGATCATCTCTACTTGACTCCAAGTAGACTATTCTCTATCTGTTAAACCTAGCACTTGCTCCTACAGTACTTATTACCTTGATACGGCACTCTTGTCATAGATAGTACCCCAAAAAGGCAACCCCCCATTTCTCGGTCACCCACGTCCCCCGGAATCTTTTTTAAAGTTTTTTGTCTATCCTTCCAGCATGTCGAGGGATCAGTTGCTAGTGTCCTCTCCTGCTCAGCTGGTGAACCTGGGAATATTGAGGCAATGTTATAATTGCCTCATGTACACAGACAACCCTCTCCTCCTCCCACAAAACACAAATACATGCGAGAGATGCAACTATACAGCCAAACTGGAGGCTGAGCTCTCTCAACATAGGACTGGCAAGACCAGTCAGGAGGAGAAGGTTACCACACACACTATAGACCCAGTCTCACATAGTACCATTATAACCTCAAATCATACACATAAACACACAAAAACATACTCGGAGGCTCTGATCAAAAATCTACCAAAACAGCAGAGGCCACCAAAGCAGACACCCAAACAACCACCACCTCAGAACACAACACCTGCAACACATAGACCTCACAGTCAGAGTGTCGAACAGTCACAGCCCTTAAGGCCAAACACAATGCCAGACACACTAGTCATTGGTGACTCCATAGTCAGACACACTGACGTCCCGCTCACCAGACTGAGTAAGGAGAAGGTCACAGTAAGCTGCCTGTCGGGCGCTAGAATCCGCCACATAACGCAAGCACTCAGGTCTCTCAACAGCAGGTACAAATATGACTCAGTCATTGTCCACGCTGGTGTAAACGACCTGAGATGTACCTCCTTGGACTACATAAAAAGAGACATTGAGGAGCTCTCTGATTATGTAGCCCAGGCAGGTATGACCCTGACCTTGAGCAGTATCCTACCTTCACCAAGAATGATGCCACAATACAGTGATAAGATGATCAGCTTTAACAATTGGCTTAAACACTGGTGTCATTCAAAGGGGATCCAGTATCTGTCTGCCTGGGATGACATGCTGGACAAGCCATGCTGCTTCGCAAGGGACGGCTTGCACCTGTCACCCCTGGGATTCCGGATATCGGCAAAGGCTCTTGCCACCCCCATAGTGCCTTTTTTAGGCAAGGCTCAAATTCTAAACCTACCACCCTAGAACACAAAAAAGGAAAAAACTAAGGGTAATGCTGCTCAATGCCAGAAGTCTAAATCTCAAAATGCACGCACTCGAGGCCCTTCTCAGTATGGAGAACATCGATGTCTGTGCTGTGACAGAAACCTGGTTCAAGGCTCCTGAGAGCACCCCAGCTATCAGGTTTTACCTCATATCATGCGTTCCGCCCCAAAAGCCGGACAATACCAACAAAGGAGGGGGTATCCATATTCATCAAGGACACCCACACCTCAAGACTGGTGGCAACGCACGATGCATCGGAGACCATCCAGGTGCAATTAACTATAGGCAAGACTGCTCTGCAAATTGTAGCATGTTACAGGCCACCCTCACAAACTCAGGAACCTCACATGGCCTTCCTGAAAACACTAGAGGGATAAATGTATCACCAAACACCATCATACTAGGTGACTTCAATTACCCTAATATAGACTGGGAACACTACTCAAGCCCAAACACCCTAGCCCAAAAGTTCCTGGAATTCATAAACTCAAATGCCATGGAACAACTAGTCACCATCCCCACAAGAGGAGATAACATACTTGATCTCATCATCACGAACATGGGAGCACAATGTTCAACACCGAAGTATACCCTCACTGCTGAGATCAGATCACAAACTAATCTCGCTGGAGGTCCTCATCCCACCCCACCTGAAATAAAAAAGACCACAGTAAAGAACTTCTCAAAAGCCGACTTCACACTTCTAAAGACTAGTGTGGTCTCCTTTAAGGCCCCCGAGCAGGCGGAAAACAGTACTCAAGCCGCTGAATCACTTACAAATGCCTTCTACCAGCACCTGCAGGACTGCATGGATAAGGCAATCCCAAGCAAAACAAAGACTCTTTGTACCAAAGGCAAGCGTCCAGTCTGGTGGACCCCAGCCATAAATAAACTCTACAACAAAAGGAGGAAGCTACTACAAGATAGAGCAAAATCCTTAAAAGGTAAGACACCCTTGATCACTAAAAATAAAAAACTAAGAGCTCTCATAAAATCATCCAAAGCAAATTTCGAGAGAAAAATAGCTAAAGACTCAAAAGACAATCATAAGGCCTTCTTTAGCTATGTTAGAAACCTAGGAGGAAACTCCCAGATATGCTCAGAACTAGTTCAAAATGATGTGAAGATTACTGATCCTACAGACATTGCCAACATACTGGCTGACAGGTTCAGTGCAAACTCCCCCTCCCCAAAAGGAGAGATATCTATACCAAACGATTGCAGCCCCCAAACATCTCCAGCCCAAGTGAGAACTGCTCTCTCCAAAGCAAAAAACACAGCATCCATGGGACCTGATGGTGTCCCCGGCTGTGTGCTCCATGAACTCAATGAGGAATTAAACCCACAGCTAGGACAGCTGTTTAATCAAAGTCTTACCTCTGGATACGTACCCAGGGAGTGGCGCACTGCAACTGTGGTCCCACTTCACAAAGGCGGTGCCTCCACCGACCCTGGAAATTACTGGCCCATTAGCTTGACAAGCCTAATCTGCAAAGCCATGGAGAGGATCATAATGGACCTCATAAATAAAGACATAGGGAATTTGCAGACTTTGGATCCAACCCAGTTTGGCTTTGTCAAAGGCAGATCATGCCTTTTAAACTTGGTTGACTTTTTCGAAACAGTCACCAAAGCCATTGATGAGGGAAAGGCAGTCCATACAGCCTACCTCGATCTGGCTAAGGCCTTCGATACAATACCCCACTCGGGTATCATTGAAAAACTCATCAGCTTAAATGTTAACCCATACATCACAAGATGGGTTGCAAACTGGCTGAGTGACAGAACCCACAGGGTCAGAGTTGCTGGCGCCATGTCAGACTCAAAGCCTGTCACAAGTGGTGTCCCACAGGGCTCAGTCCTGGGCCCACTCTTGTTTGGCATCTACTTTTCCGAAGTACAAGCAAACACAGGAGAGTTATGGCTGACAAAGTTTGCAGATGACTGCAAACTGGGCGCCATAGTAGAAAACACATCTGACACAGATATCCTTCAGAAGGGTCTCACAGAAATGGATAACTGGTGCCAGAGCCACGGCCTAAAGTTAAATGCCAAAAAATGCATAGTCATACCCTTCGGGAAAAACAAGGTTACCCCTAGCTACCAAATAGGTGGCAATCCACTGAGCACAGAAGAAGTTATCAGGGACCTGGGGACCCAGGTTGATAGTAGTCTGTCATTCGACACCCATGTAGCTAAAGTAGTTAGGAAGACCTTCTACATTGCCCACCTTATCATGAAGGGATTCTCATCTAGATCAAGGGAGGTCATAGTCTCCCTTTACTCATCACTCATCAGACCAATGATTGAGTACAATGCCCCATTCGGAATGTATCTGACCCGACACTTGCAGCAGCTGGAGAGGCCACAAAAGTTCCTCACCAAAAGGATAAAGGGTCTCAAAAATCTGTCCTATGCTGCCCGACTGAAAGAACTCCAGCTCTATTCAGTCGCTTACCGCTTGCTCAGAGGTGACCTTTGCCTAACATACAAGGCCATATCAAACCCAGATTTGATGAATATGCTTCACCTCAATAAATCTAGATCCATCAGAGCCACAAGGGTGGGAGACTTAAACCTCGACACGGCTATTAATAGGACGTGCTGGAGGGATAGATTCATCACCCAAAGACTCCCTATGCTGTGGAACAAAATCCCGGTACATGTGAGGCAGAGCACCTCGCTGGCCTTGTTCAAGAGAAATCTTGACCAATGGATGGGAGATCGCAGATATACCCCAGGGATTACCTCAGTGTCACTGCTCGACAGAGGCACAGCAAAATAATGGGTATAGTTCCCCATACTAAAGGGGTGGCGTAAGCCACAAAACGATGGGCTAGGCTTGTAAATGCCCTCGGGCAGATAGCCTAGTATGAACCTATGAACCTATGAACCTATGTGCATCCCATGATATGCCATAAATACTTATTGCCTGATATGTTTTGCCCACATGTGTATCAGTACCTGTGTGGACATCTGAAGGAAGAAGTAATTGAAAATGTTGGTAACCTCAAGAATGAACTTCTGCAGTAGACCCTCTGAACCCATGCATGCATTTCCTGGACAAAGATGCTTTGGACAAGCATTATCAGGACGAGATTGGGGAAGGAGTAGTACAGGTTAATAATACTTTGGGAGGATATAATAGGCTTCAACAACAGTTACAACAAAGAGTTATTAATATGATGAGACCTGCAAAGAACAAGGGACATTGTAAAAGACAGGTTCACCACAAGAGTGTGATCACCAACACACAAGTTGCATAAAAAGGCAGTGGATATTTCAATGTCACTTGCCAGACATGGGAAATTGTCCCCTTAAGTCATGGTGTGGCTTGATTCTGGTAGCTGGACTGGTATCAATCATCCATGTGACACAAGGGGAAACACTAAACTAGTTTTAGCTATAATAGTGAACTTTACCACCATCCACTGCATTTTGAAGGAAATTATTGACTTTAAGTCATACCTGCATATAGGTTCTTCCAGGCATCTGTACTCCAGAATTGCAACAAACTCCATGGTAAGGTGTGTCTCAAAGTATACCATACCTATGTATTCTTAACCATTACTATGTATGTAATAGGAAGATAATGATACATATGTATGTGAGCTGAAAATGTTATCATGCCTATTCATGCTTTCACAGGTTCTGCTGGTGGAGCAACATAGGAGGATTACACAGACTTCATGCAAGGGGATGCTTATGGCTGATAATGTTAGAAATATCGAAACAGCACAGTACAATGACAAAGTGGAACTGCCTGCAACATCTACATGTACCATTTAAGAGTCCCTTATAGAGGTAAGAGGCTGAGCACGCAGCCTTACCAGTGCATGTCAGACATCGTAACCTCACAGACTCTCATGGGCACCATTTGTTTCCTAATGTCACACAGCATCTGACATGTCCGCCAACTCTGAAGTGCATATATGTGGCACAAGGGAGAGATATTGGATATTGTAGCACAAATATGACTCCAATTATGTCCCTAATATTGGCATAACAATTGACATTAAGCAACAAATGTGCAGTTCAGTGATCCTGTCATAGACAACTGCTAAAGACAGCATTGTTGATATGATGAATGGGCTCTGTGGCCTGCAGGATGATGTGCAGCAATTGCACAATGACATGGGAGATAGTGAATGGGAGCACACACTGCCACTGAGAAGGGTGTTGGCAAGTATCATCTCCATATAAGCCTCCATACGATACATTTAAATCCCCCTCTGGTCTGACTCTGGAGGTCATGCAGTCCAATTAAGTTTTTTTTAATTCAAGCACTAGATAAGGGGGCAGTTTTTTATTTCCTGTTCATTTTTAATAGAATTCAAGATTAAAGGCTTGCAGTGCATTTGCATGCTTGTGTGTTTACAATCACTATTGTTGTGATTTCGTAGTTAAAATGAAAAACAACTGCTCTTGGGGGAAAACAGGTACCTCTTTGCCCTCGCACTACTTGTTAGCCAAGTTTGATGATAACTGCATTGAAAGCAGGCATTCCTAGGTTCAATCCCCACATGGGGGTCAGTATTTTTCATTTCTGTTCAGCTGCTATACTGGGTCAATGGTTCGTGCTGCATCTGGATGCTTGTGAGTTTAAAATCACTATCATGGTAATTTCCTAGTTGAAAGGAGAACACCTTTTCTTGGGGTAGGTGGGGATCTATCTGGCCAGATTCTCCCTATTCGACCAGTGCCAATGATAACTGCATGGAATGTAGGGGGGGTTGGTTTCAATCCTCCAAGAAGGGTCAGTGGTTTCCTTTCAACTTTGTTAAAACAATACTAGGCTAATCATTTGTACAGCATTTGGATGATTTTTTCTGTTTAAAATCACCACTGTGGTCATTTCCTAGTTGAAAGGAGAAACAACTGGTTTTGGAGTAAACCAGGTAACTTTCTATCGGGAGAGTCTTTTTTTTTGGTCCAGTGGTAGAGATAACTGCCAGAAATCTAGGTTCAATCCTCAGACAAGATTCAGTGTTCTCCTTTCCTGCTCACTTATTAATACAACACTAGGTTAATGGTTTGTACTTCATTTAGATGGTCAGTATACTAACTAATCATTAGTAATCCTCGTATAAATACAAAGTCTACTGATGTCTGCAAATAAATATACACATATCAGCTGAGCATAAAACCTCCCACAAAGAGACTTGTTCATGCAGGAAACTAAGACCTCATTGTCAGGCAAAGATGTTTCAGTTCTGATGGATGCACAAGACTAATTATGGCGCAGACAGGGCTGTAATAATGTTAAGTGCATTCACTTTTCTTCCTTTGTGATAAAGACTGTTACCTACATTTAGATCTCTTTTCTGGTGAATAAGAATATAGTAGAGCAGTAGCCATGGCCCTGTAAAAGTGTTCTTTCCATTCTGAATTACTCAGGTTTTCCATAAGTTCAACTGTATCTCTCAAAAATAGGAGTATATATGCATTATATCTAATGTTTAGCAAAACCTTTATACTGTCTGTTTTTAGCAGCAATATAATAAGAACTCAATCTCTACATACATTGTATATATATATATATATTTATATATATATATATTTATATATATATATATATATATATATATATATATATATATATATATATATTTATAAAATTTACATAATAAATGAAAAAAAGTAATTTTGTTCATAAAGTAAGAAAATGGGTAAATGCAGTATCCTCCAAATTAAGTCAGTATGTTACAATGAAACTTTTTTTACAGTCTTAACTGTAATATATTTTAAAATTTAAAGAAAATGTGATTACAGGTTAATTATGCAAGGAAGCCAATTATGGGTCATACTTTAATAAATAACAGCAGGTACACACTTGGCATTAGGAAACTGTAGCTAAACAAGTTTTGATAGAGGTGCATTCCAAACATCCTTATCAGGCCTGCAGAATTTATGCACAAATTGTAAAGACTCCAGTTAGTAGTAGAATGCATAAAAGCACCTTTTACTGTGTAAGTGTCTGATAGAGTTATATCTTTTCATATTTTACATTTATATTGCATAGTTCCAAACTCAAAACGTCAGTAATAATTTCGTTTTCCATTTCTTTTTATAGTACATTTATGTTGTTGTGAACGGTATGAAGAACAAACTGTAATATAACTTTGAGACAGTCATAAGAAAAAGGACCTGGAAAAGATGTCTTTACAATTTCTCTTGGTAACCCTGAGAATGGGTACCACATACAAAAAGACTTTGGCAGTCCTGAAGCATATGCTTATAGACTCATAAAGTTCTCTGGATCTCTAGCAACTTTCCAGAGTATAATGCTATCTGTAGATAATTTATTTCCATCTAGATGTGATAAACTCACTGCCTTTATAAGCTTGTTTGTTCTGCATTTTTTCCAGGGTGCATATCAAAAAAGAAAATAATTTTCCTATTTCATCACATCTTTCTTTTCAAGTCTAATACTGTTTTGAATGCATATAATATGTATCATTCTAAAATTATCCTTAGAGCTCTCAGGATAATCCATCACAGCTAAGGTTTCATTGTTCCTATTAATGTCCAGGCTAACCATAAGTTTCTTTACAAGAGCCCCACATCTTAACCATTTCAACCTTACAATTAGTTAACTAATTTCAGCATAACAAATGCAATGAAATCTGTATACTCCTTCCTAATATTCCTCATGCAACTGATCTTTTGCTTATATGGACTTTTTATTTGGATTCTCCTAACCATTAAATAGCTGAACTGTGTTTTTTTTTTTTACTGATGTTAACCAACATCAGCACTTCTGGTACGCTAAGATCTTCTCTAGGCTTTATTCAAGACTCTTAACATAGTATTATGTGCTTGTAAGTCCTTTAGACTATCCACAAAAAAGTTATCTCATTTTCACTATGCAGACAAGACAAGACATTTCATTTCCTCCTAAGAAAAATCTTTCTTTGATAGCCAAACTACAACTTGTAGGTTGTGAGCTCTTCTTCCTCTTGCGTATGGACTGAAAAATGAATTCTGTTTATTTGTAGATAGTTTTATTGACCCATAGGAATCTGTTTGTGAGTATGTGAAATCTTTACAAACTATCTGTATACACAGTGTAACCATAACAATATCTGTCCAAAACAGAAAATCTAGTTATGATTCTGTCTAACTAAAAGTGTGCATTAACATAACATGAATGCAAAATAAGCAGTGACTGAAATGGAGTAGAATACTATCGATTCTTAGTGACTACCTCTGGAGATGGCTTAAAATGCATACAAGTATAGGTTTCCTTACACTGAAGGCCATGCTCATTCACTATTTGTTATTTCAGACATACCCTGACTGGTGCACTAAATAGAAACTACTGTTTTTTGTTTGTTTTGTTAGAAGAAGAGCTACTGGCATTATTTCTGTACAAGTCTTTGACATGCATCCACTTTATATTAGGAACTGAAAGAGTGGTTGACAGCCTGCTAGAAGTAAGCAGATTTGTTATGTTAAAGAAATCTTCTAATTCTTTTACACTGTCAAAGATTAAAAAAAAATGTTTTTAGTTCACAGATGTGGTTATTTGGAATACACTGCCAATATCCTTTTCTTGCTCTTTAAACCAAAGTAGATAAAGCAAATGTCCTTTTCATTTTAAATACAACTGCATCATATAGACATGAACCATAATCAAGGGCTTTGATCCAATCAAGTGATGGGTGCACCGCCATCTCTTGGTAAACAAGAAATCTTTTTTAAGACATGTCATATATGATTAATGGATACAGATTCTTCTGTTTAACATTTACCCTGAGATTCATGAAGCTCAGCGCAAGGACAGCATTAGCCTCGCGCCGACCGTGCGGCGTAGAGATGGCACAGCAGCACCACATGCATATTAGTGAAGGCGCGCTGCCGCAACATCCACGTGTATAGGAAACATGCGTGAGTGCAGGGGGTGTGTCTAAGCACTGCACGGAGGCATGAACATGTCGGCTGCAGACACTCAACCTAAAATGCTGACTAGTACAGCCTGCCTCTAATAATAATCACTCCTGTCAGTGTCTGTGGATACTGAAATGTATGCAAAGTATACAAGACAGTTTTGCGAACACCAAAATAAAAAGTAAACACAAAGGCACATAGCTGAATACTGAGTCCTCGTCCCTCGAACAAATTACATTTAAAACCCTGTGCCCGTATTCCATTGCATTGTTAATTGTTATACCAAGTGGAAGTGAAACGCAGCGTGTTAGTGCACTGCTGCCCTTTGCTAAGCCTAGGCCAATGGTTAGGGTTACCAACTGTCCCACTTTGTGAGGGACAGTCACTCTCTGGGCAGTTGTGTCCTTACCAAAAATATTAAAAATGTCAAAGGTCCTACGATTGTAGGACATAATTATGTCCCATAGTTTATGTAATAGTTCCATAAAATAGTTATTTCTGTATGTAAAATACCTAAATGTTACAAGAAACAGAATAAACAATGAAACTGCTACAACAATAAGCTTTCATTTAGGCATAAAACTAAAGTACTATCCTTTGTACTGACTGTGGGTATGTGTTGGCCTGTAAAATCTGATGTGTGTCCTGAAAATGTCCCACTTTGGTCATTTGAAAAGGTGGCAACCCTACCAATGGTCAGAGCATTCGCTCAATATCTGCCCATTCGTGGTCCAAGTCATCCTTGTCTGGACGGCCCAAAGATGAATGGGTATTACCCAGCTCTATCTACCATGTCATGAAAGATAAGTATTTGCATGTACCTATGTGTGTGAAGTACAGCATGTGAAAGATCAAAAATGCTAGGGTCGTCCTCACAACCATACTGGTACCAGAGATATGTAGTGTACACAATGTGTTCTGTTGTCTGTGCCATGGGCCATCAACCAGAGAAGGGATGGATAGTGTGTGTGGAATATGGGGGTGGAGGGTGATGGGTAATGTAATAATTCACCAAGGGGAGACTGGGTCAGATGCACAATAGGTAAACTGGAGGTGTACAAGGAAACAGTGGGTAAATCAGAAAGAAAACCAAAGAACAAACATTCACATCTCCAATACAACCTGACAAGCCATATTGTAGAACACAATCCCACAAACATATGAACATTAAAATGTGCGATACATATGTACAGAAACATTACTGGCCCACACCCACATAATGGTCTGGCCTGAACTGAGACATCCAACCCCAACACACCTGGATACATAATTGAATACCCATCATCCCCTCCACAGCACATCCCCCCTTCCTGAACATCCACCAAAACCACCCATACTTGGGCTGCTAGCTTGACGCAGCCATATCTGCACATAGTGACCCCTACTCATATCTAGTAGGCAGTCTCACCCTAGGCAGTCTCAGGATGGCAAACTATGTATCCCTTGAATGTATAACCCTCCCTCATTTTCGTAAATCCAAAAGAATGAAGGTCATCGGTCCCCAAAATTTTTGGCTATCCCGCATGGGATAAGTATCTGTTCTAAAGATTAGACTTGGTGGCATGACATGATGTCCAGTCCCGCAGACATCTGGACATAAGTTGTATGAGCAGAAG
Organism: Protopterus annectens; assembly: GCF_019279795.1. NCBI lineage: Eukaryota > Metazoa > Chordata > Ceratodontiformes > Protopteridae > Protopterus > Protopterus annectens. The sequence goes on from NC_056735.1 coordinate 1,536,229,630, forward strand.
TTGTCTACAACCCTGCTCAGCCTCCAGCCGGTCCTGCAGAACCTACGACCCAGGATTAAACACCTGACCGTGATGCACATCTCCCCACGTGCATTATCGGGAATATATGCCTTTCACATGTTCACATGAAGCATCCCCATAGCCATGTTCCAAATAGTACATTTCCACAAATTGTATACCCCATCCAGGTTCCTCATCGTAATGATGCATACAACCCCTGTATACAAACGGTACAGGTACCTCCCATATGCGGTCGTTCATATACATGGCCATGTATAACTCCAGATATGTAGTCATACATCTATAAACGTACATACTTATATTCGCATAGCTACACATCACACATGCATGCATATAAGTAGTTGTCAAGTATGTGTCCAATTCATAAATATGTATACTTGCAAATGTATACATATGCGTCTCAGAAACATATGAATAGTAACATGTATTATGCATATGTACACCAACCGACTGTCACATTTGTTGCCAGTACTGTGAAATGGCTGTAGTAAAGTCATTTATCCTAATTACCATCCATAGAGAATGTATCACAGATGGTTTAGTGGTAAAATCAGTGACTTTGGTGTCCTGTTCCTGGGTCCAAGCCATGCAAGCGCTAATTTTATATGATGGCCACAATAATGGCAGTCAGATATAGGGTGATTAAGGTGCTTTAAAGCAGACGTAAGCGGGTATGCAAGCGTGTATGTGCGACGGTAAGTGGCAGTCATTCAACAGTATGGGAAATGCAAATAAGCATGTAGAGGTGTATATGCATGTGTATGTACAGACATATATGTATATATATATATATATATATATCTCTCTCTCTATATATATATATATATATATATATATATATATATATATATATATATATACATATTTATATGAAGAATGAACATGGTCACAATACAGCAGTCATAACGAATGTGAAGGCAAACAGCAGCATAACCTCCTCCCCCCTGTAATATTTAGTGCTGTCATATCAAGTTGCCCAGAGGTGAGCAAACCTCTGCATCTCCAACCACAGGTAGGATGCTAAGTATGACTTTCAAACAAGTACAGCACAGTCCCACAAGCAGAAGCCTAACTGAACACCTTGATCATGATATGAACGTATGCCCCAGGACTATAAGCTTTCGATGTCTGAATATACTTGGAGTGAGCCAACATACGGGACGTGTCTAGAGCAGTAGGGAATGGCAAGTGTGTAGTAGTGTGGTTTTCCCAACAGGAAAATGTATACCTGCTAAGTTACTGAAATGATGAGGTGTGTGTTTGGGTAACTATGAACCATGGGTATACATATAAATGAAGCAGAACACCAATACTGTAGTGGTTAGTGCATCTGACTATCGAGCAGAAGTTGCCGGTTCGACTGCAGCACACACCATTTATGATGCGTAATCCATATACGAGAATATCTTGCCAATTTTATGCTGTATAATGATATAATACCATTGAAATGTGAACTGGGGTGATGTATCACAGAAAGAATGCAGAAGGTTTTTGTGTGACGTGAATCGTCAGTTAAATGGAAAACCGCAGATGAAAAGAGTTGCATTCACCCTTTGACCAACGGCCCTTGTTCTGTCCAGCAACACAATAAACCGCGTCGGCCAGGCCCGACGCAAGGGCCCTACACATCACAATCAACGGTATTTACCACTAAGCCACGGCAGTTATACCTAACTTCGATGTTATCACAAGTATAGCAAACAGCACAGTCGTTCAACAGTATGATCAAAGTAATTAAATCATATAGATGTGCATGCATGCGTACGTACACATGTACACACACACACACACACATATATATATATATATATATATATATATATATATATATATATATATATATATATATATATATATATACACATATATATAGGATTACCATCTGTCCCACTTTGCAAGGGACAGTCCCTCTTTGGGCAGTTGTGTCCTGTAAATATATTGTAAAATGGCAGATGTCCTGAGATTTAATGACAAAATTATTTCCTATATTTATGTAATAGTTGCATAAAACAGTTATTCTGTATCTGAAACACCTAAATGTTATAAGAAACAGAATAAACAACTAAAATGCTACAAGAATAAGCTGTCATTTAGGCAACAAAGTGAGGTTCTGTGCTTTATACTTGCTGTGGGTATGTTTCGGCCTGCAAAATCTGACGTTTGTACTAAAGATGTCCCACTTTGGGCATTTGAAAAGGTGGCATCCCTACAAACACACACACACACACACACACACACACACACACATATATATATATATATATATATATATATATATATATATATATATATATGCAGAACGAACATGGGAACAAGAAAGCATTCATAACAAATGCGAAGGAAAACAGCAGCGGAACACCCATATTATCTAGTGCTGACATATCAAGCTGGCCAGAAAAGGCCAAAATCTGTGCATCTTTAACCAACAGTAGGAGGCTAACAGTGGGAGTAACCTTGTCCACGTGCTAAATCTAACTTTCAAACAAGTACAGGCAGTCCCTATTGGACAAGCCAAAACACAGATGACCAAATGAACACCCTAACAATCAAACACACATATGTGGCAGGACTATAGGCTTTGGAGGTCTGAATATACTTTGAGTGAGTCAACATGCAGCACGGGTCCAGAGCAGTAGGGAATGGTGCATGTGTAGTAGTGTGGTTTTCCCAACAGGAAAATGGATGCCTGCTGTATTAGTGAAGTTTTCAGGCGTGTGTTTGGGTAACTATGAACCATGGGTATACATAAAAATGAAGTAGAACACCAATAGTATAGTGGTTAGAGCATCCGCCTAACAAACAGGCATTCACGGTTCAAGTTCAACTATAGCACATATCATTTTCCTTGGGGAATGAATGTCGTTCTTCTGTAAAGCCGACATTAAAACATGTAAAAGTGAATGTGAGTATTGCATGGGACTATTAACCAGATCCCTTCAATCAAAGTGGTACTGTCATAATGAATAAGGCACAAATAAGCAACAGTAAACATATGTAACACACAGTAAGCATATGCGAGTGCACCTGCGTGGGTGTAAGCAGCGCCCAGCAAAATATATATATATATATATATATATATATATATATATAAATATATATATATATATATATATATATATGTGTGTGTGTGTGTATATATATATATATATATATATACACACACACACACACACACACACACACACACACACACACACACACACATATATATATATATATATATATATATATATATAGATATAGATATATTTATGAAGAATGAACATTGTAACAATAAAGCATACACAAGGGATGTGAAGGGAATCAAGAGTAAATATGGTATTATATAGTGCTGTCAGCGTATGTCATAAAAAACTGCCCAGGATTGAACAGAGCACTGCTACTCACACCACAGGCAGGGCTTTACCAGTGGGAGTAACATCATTGAATTGCTAACTCTACTTTACACACAGGCAGAAAGTAGTCCATGCTGGGACTACCAAAAATTGTAAAGCGCAAATGGCCGTAATCCATAACCCCAGGAAGGGCAGGTATGTTCAAATATTACATGGCGGGAGAGCCTGTGAATACACGAGGTGGGACAACATATGTGTAGGGCCCCTAACGCTCTGGAGAGGGCAATGTGTAAAGGTGTGTCATGGCTGCGATAACAAGTGGATAATGGTAGTTACGTGTGTAAGTCCAACACGGGTGGGGTGGAGGAACTATGGGTATGAAATTATGGATCCAGGCGTGCCAGGGTTGGATGGCCCTGTGTTAATTGGACCACCCTGTGGAGGTCAGCGAGTTCGTAATAGGTATATATGCATACACACATGCAGACAAAAATATGTAGAAGTACATTCTCTGTAACACATGCATTCCATTTGTAGACATAAATTATAGGAATGTGCACATACAAGCATCGACAGTAGATGGAGTAATAGGCTGTGCAGAAGTGGGATGGGACAAAACTGCTAGAATGCAGAGGTGTGTACAATGTCCAAAGTCAGTGCTGCTCTGACGATAATCCAATGTGAGGGCTTCCCCACACATGGAATCCTTCCTGTGATCTGCCCGGTACGGCAACGACAAGTACTTAACCGGTCTAATTGTAAAAGAAATACGCTGAACACGTACATAACTAGGATCCCATGTGCAACGTGTGTGATACCGCATAGTCATACATATTAATGAATTGTAGTGCCATGTTAACGGGAGTAAAGATGTAATAAAGTATAGAGTCTAATCCTACCATAAACACTTGCGTGTCCCATGTGGGTCAGCTGAATAATAGCAAAAAGTATTCCTTTGGTCGCTCATGTCAACAATGTTCATGAACTAAATGTATGGGAGGTCAGAGGATATGTGGAGTGAGTAAATCGATGGGATGGCTCTATAGGAGTAGGGTGTGGCCAGTGTGTACTGGTGTTGATACACCGCAAATCCGACAGGAAAATGGATGACAGCAGTGTTAGGGAGGCATTGGGGTGCGTTTGCGGAACCAGGAGCCATGGATATATGGGTATATATGCATATGGAGTGGCACAGTAATCGTGCATTCATTAGAGCAACCCCCTAACGAACAGACATTCTCGTACCGAATCACACTGTATCACATTCCAATTACCATTGGTAATTCATACATGAACATATTGTGACATCTGTCTATTGTATAATGTGCTAAATACAGGGGACAGTGGGCAGTGTGTAGGGGTGTGCTTATACCCCACCTGCACCCCCAGTAAGGATGAGTGCTTTAGAGGAGGGGCAGGTAGGGAAACTATGGGTATGTGATTATGAGCCTAGGCGTACAGGTGTTGGCTGGCAGAGCCATATTAGGACCGCCCCGTGGATGTAATTAATATTCTGATGTGGGCATAGCAGATGCCCATACCTCCCAAATGCTAAGACCACATCCACTGGATAGTCCGTAAACCACTGGGGGAACACATAGGGACCATACCATTGAACTGTCCCTGATTAACAGAGACTTCCATGATTATGACTCAGAATCTAACTCTGTCCTACCTAAACCCTCCTAGAACTAGTGATATTAGGAGGAAAGGTGGTGGAATACACGTAATGAATAATGACATCATGTAAGAGTCATAAACAGCATGTACCTCAGACAATGTGTATGAATACATATGCTCTGGGTCTGTCAGTGTGTCAGGTTAATAGCACCAAACTTCTAAATGTATCCCTGAGGTTGTTATGCAGTGTCCCTGATTCAGTGTTCATTCTTCCCCATTCATATGAGAGGTCTGATAGTGACAGATAGCACATATTCCGCTGACTACCTTAGAAAGATGATAGAATAATAGATTGGGGTTACCACATGCCCACCTTTGTGAGGGACACTCCACTTTGGGCAGTTGTGTCCTGCAAAATAATTGAAATTGTGGCAAATGTCCTGAGATTTTAGGACAAAGATTTCCTATATTGTCTGTAGTAGTTGCATAAAACAATTATTTTGTATCTGAAACACCTAAATGTTATAAGAAACAGTATAAGCAACTATAATGCTACAAGAATAAGCTTTTATTTATGAAAAATAGTGAAGTACTTTCCTTTGTACTGGCTGTGGGTATGTTTTGCCCTGCAAAATCTGACATCTCTACATAAAGGTCCCATAGGGTTGCCACCTTATCAAATGCCCAAAGTGGGACATGTTCTGTAGAAATGTCAGATTTTTCAGGACAAAACATACCTACAGCTGTGCATAGTACAGAACTTTACTTTTTTGCACAAATAAAAGCTTATTCTAATAACATTTGAATTGCTTATGCTACTTCACATAACATATGGAAGTTTCATATATAAAATAGCTGTTTTATGCAACTATTAAAGAAACTTAGGAAATATTTTTGTTCTGAAATCTTATGACATTTGCTATGTCTTGATTTTTTTTGCAGGACACAACTGCCTAAAGAGGGACTGTCCCTCACAAAGTGGGACAGGTGGTAACCCTAAAGTCCCACCTTGGGCAATTGAAAAGGTGGCAACCCTATAATAGGTATGCAGTAGCATGACTCGGCCGATGGATGTGGGTCCCAAAACCCAATTACTTGTCTATATTGAAGAGTCTCGGTTCCCATGTATCAGCCAGACGGGAGCAGATTGTAAGAGGAAAACACAAATTATATGATTAAATCACTGGACAGGCCACCGATTCCGTACAGTCGAATGGCATGCCGTCACCTAATGAGCAGCCATTCCCTATACTTTAGGCATGTAATCTGATGTAATAGGCACCACAAGGTAATATTGTCATCCTTGCTCTCACCCAGGGGTGTGAGTGTCAGATGCAAGCACCAATGTCGGTGAATTTGCAAGTGCATGAGCGAGTGGGTGTAAGCCTGTTTCGCTATCAGTATACAAGTATTGCACTGGTAAAGCAATGTAGAGGCTAACTGAGTGTAAGAAGCTGTAACCAGAGGTTACCATTGCTTAACACCACGCAAACCCATGCACACCCACTCTCAACTGCTTTAATGTGCCTTACTCCCTCCGTATCCAATGGTCTTGTTCTGCCCTGCAACCAAATAAACATCCTCTCCAAGGCTCGGAACCAGAACCCTGCACACACAGCTCATGTGATTTACCAATACACCATGGCAGATATACAGACAATGGACAGTACCACAAACATATACAGCGCAGTCATTCAACTGTATAGGAATGTATCCCATCATGTAGATGTATAGGTGAGTGTTTATGTCCAGCATATAGGTACCATACATATATAGAGATATATCAGGAACATACCATGTGGCAACAAAGCATTACAAATGAATGAAACGGGAAACACCAGTGACGCCTGTATTATGTAGTGGTGTTATTCTATGTAATCTCAAGACTCTCTCAGGAACATACCATGTGGCAACAAAGCATTACAAACGAATGAAACGGGAAACACCAGTGACACCTGTATTATGTAGTGGTGTTATTCCATGTAATCTCAAGACTCCCTCAGACAGACATGTGTTATTCATACACGCAAACAGTTGTACATTGGCCGTATACATCACTCTGTGCATGTAATGTACATTAACACAACAGTACCTGTCCAATCATTATGTGTTAACAGTACTCTTGCAAGGTGCTGTGTGCAACATCATCATCATGATAAAGGTAAATGGGGTAACCATAGAGGGACTGGTAGTGTTGTGTGTACAATGGGGTCGTCCTCATTACTTGTACCTGGATCATTTAGGAGTGATGTGCATATCAGGATCGTGGGTTTGAGGGACAGGGGTGAGGATAATAGGAGTATGTTGTGATGCATATTACAAGGGTTACATGTGTCCAGTGGGCACGTGTGTGAAATGGACAGCTATGTATAGGGCAGATGTTGTTCTAGGAGCTGATTGGCCTTATGTTTCCGTAGGGTGAGGGTCGGATGTGGGGAAAGGAGTGCAGGTATGGCCGTGGAGGATAGGTAGAGTTGGATCACAGACCAGACAGCATACAGGGTTGGTATATGACACATGTGGGGGGACACACCTCAGACAGGGATAGGTGTTCGGCATTCACAAGCCCATGGGAACAGTGGGATGGAGGTCCCAAGCCATAGGCAGCCGGCACTACACCTAAACAGCTGCAAAGGAGGCAGTGCTGTGGGCTGTCCAGGAGGGGCAGCATCATCCTGTAAATGTAAAACTCCGCCCTTGAGCTTGTGTATCTGGCTTCAGAACCCCTTAGTGAGCCCCCAACGCAACATGTCCAGGACCATATGACAGCAGACATGTACCTGTCTGGTCCTGCTCCCAGGGGGGGCATGTCTCATCCTCAGTGGTGGTACCACCAGAAGGTGGTATAGAGCCAACAGAGGTTGATGTCCACGGCTGGGTCCCAGATGTGCTAGTGCCCAGTGCCATGGTCAGCTGAAGTAGGGCAGGAGGTTCTGCCGGGACCTCCCAACCCATTCAGCCTATGGTTTTGCACTTTAAACCCACATATGGCTTAGTGATAGACAACAGCATACAGGATTACCTACAACAGTATGCATAGATATCACCATCAACCCAACACAACAGATGGTATACATTTGCAGAGGGAGCACAACACATGCATATATACTGCATGCCATCTGTACAATGTGTAGTAGATGTGTGACCACAGCTATGAACAGTTGCCCATTATTGACATCACTTGGAACCCCAGACAGTGTCTGTCATACCACTGTTTCATGTGACATATGTCCAGTCAGGGATGTGATGGCAGTAGCACATCCCTATCATCATGTACTGTCTGCAATCCTCACACTATGCACCTACTGTGCACAGATGTGTGTACAGTGTGTAACACAGGAAACAAATGGTTCCACACACTGACCAGTTCAGAGATGGCCCTACAGATGGGGGTCCCTCACGAACAGAGTATTGTCATGTCTGTATAAAAACATGCAGAATATCCATTACCACACACAACATGTTAAACAGGTAGTAGTCTCAATGCAGCATAGCTACACTTACATGCTGTAGTCATGTGTGGCACATCACCCTCCTGTCTTTAGGATATTTCCCACTGTGTATGATGTTTGAGGTACATGCAGATATCATCTGTGATGCCGCTTCAGAACACCACATCCAGGTACCACTCACAGTGACTGTCATGACCAAATACCAACATGTTTTCCCTAGGTAGTGTACTATGTTTATCATGCAAATGGCTATGGGAACACCATCACAGCTGTTCCACATGCAATCAGCTAGAGCAGGACTGCAATAGGTGCAGAGGCCATCACCTGATCATGTCCATCAGTTACAATACACACGCTGCTGCTGAACAGGTGTACACCTTCACATCCGCCAGAGAGTGTGTGGGTGGGACAGGCAAAGTACACCAGAGAAGGGCTTGGAGCCTTAACCCTACGCATCGTCTGCCACATGCCTAACAGTACAGGGGTCAAACCCCTGACTGACTAGTCATTACTATTACATGTGCATGACATTACTACATGTGCAACAAAGGCGACATGTTGCTGTGCTGTAAGAACATATATGTGTGTAGGTGAATGACATCTGCAAAAGAGATATAGTAGACATACATTAGGTGTAGCACACATGGCTGTCCACGTGAACGAACGCCATTGTCACCACAACCACACTCTCTAATGGACTTGCATTGACACTCTTTGCAAGGGCCACAAATACACAACCTAACTACTTAGTTTGCCACACTGCAGTAATGTACAGGACTACATGCACCACAGGGGATATCTGGAGGTTCTATGGGCTAGGGCATGTGAAAGTGTTTGACATTTGTTGGTATGCCAATGAGGGTTATACAGGGAGTGACTGTGGTTGGGAGCATCATAACACACACGCAGACATAGGGTGCCGGTACTGACATGCATGTATGCATTGCTTTATGGGTGTGTAGTGGTTGGCTGTGCAAGATGGCTGTACAAATCTGGGTGAGGGGTAATCCTTGGTATCGCTTCACCCGACAATGGTGTGCAGTGTGGTACAGGGGTGTAGTGTCTGCAATGTCCCACACAGATGGGTATTGCTTGATCTGCCCTGACATCCTGGTTACCAATGTGTATGGCCATAGCTTTGCAATGCATGCCATGTCTGTGTTTGATAGTCCTTCACATGGACATTACCTGGGATGTGCATGTCCCACAATACTGTACAATGACATGTGCAGGTGTACCTGGTTTGGCAGGCACATGTTGTGTACACAGACTGTTATCCCCCAATATGCCAATACTGGCCTGGTGTGGCTAAACCTGCTTATAGTGAGCAGATCAACCATGCACCTGCATTGATAGTATGATACAGGTATTCCCAGGTGTCAGTGGCATTGGACCATACAGGGCACATGTGTATGGCATTGTATGGCCTCTGTGGATCACATTTGGTGGCACCACATATGTTGCAGGCATCCAGTGGGGAACATAGTGAAGGCACAATGTCCACAAATATGTGCCTATTGTACTTCTGTACAGGGTGCCATGTCCTCTGCAGGCCACTGCATTCACACCCTGCCTACTATCTGTCATCAATGTACATGGTACTAGCAACATAGTGGGATATCCTAGGCAAGTGTGTTTGTGCATGGCACATGGGTGCAGGACATATACCGGGTACTAGTAGGGTTGCATACTTTGTTCACCAGGCCTTTTACCAGATGTAGGGGTATGGCTTGCCAACACAGTCCCGTGGCTGACTGACAGCTGTACTCCTCGTGAAGTGGCCAATGTGTCATAAGACGGACACCATATATGAAAACAACAAAATCTGCTCCCCAACATGTCCAGTGGTTAGACACTCACCCCCACTTCTACACAAGCTCTGACAGACAAACACACACACACTTGCTATGTCCTGTATACGACCCCCTACCTACCGTATCACAAAGCAGCAATATGCTTTTAGGGCACGTGCTACGACAAATACTGGGTTACAGCACATCTACAGGTGTATACCTAGGTGGGTGACAACAGCAGGATTGACAAAGGTGGTCATGTGATTTGTACAGAGAGTGCATACTCTACAAAGCACTGTACTTGTCTCACGCAGGCAGACACACACATGCACACACACACACACACACACACACACACACACACACACACACACACACACAGTTGGCAAGTCTGGGATTAGAACACTGACCTAACTACTTTAGCACACTACAGCATTACACAGTTACAAAATGCACTACCCAGATTACTGGGTTACAGTACTCCCAGAGGTGTATTTCTAGGGAGGTGACATCATCAGCCTTACCAAAGGTGGGTATAGGAATTGTAAAGAGTGTAAGTAGTCTAACAGCATATTCAGTCCTCAGGCAGATGGGGACAAATCCACACACACTTGGCAAATCTGAGATTAGAACACCAACCTAACTATGTTATCACACTACAGCATTGCACAGTTATAGAATGCGCAACGGAATTTATTGGATTGCAGCATTCCCAGAGGTGTATTTCTAGGTGGGTGACATCAGCAGCTTTGCCAAAGGTGGGTATAGGAATTGTATGGAGTGTTAGCAGTCTAAAATCATTATTCAGTCCTCAGGCAGATGGAGACAAACACACTCGACAAGTTTGGGATTAGAACACTGCTCTAACTACTTTATCACATGACAGCATTACACAGTTACAGAATGCTCTACTGAGATTACTCAATCACAGCATTCCCAGAGGTGTATTTCCAGGTGGGTGACATCATCAGCCTTGCCAAATGTGGGTATAGGAATTGCATGGAGTGTGAGCAGTCTAAAAGCATTATTCAGTCCTCAGGCAGACAGAGACAAACACACACACACACCCGGACACTTGGCAAGTTTGTGATTAGAACCCTGACCTAACTACTTTATCACACTAAAGCATTATGCACTTACAGAACACGCTGCTGACATTACTGGGTTACAATATTCCCAGAGGTGTATTTCTAGGTGGGGGACATCAGCAGCCTTGCCAAAGGTGGGTATAGGAATTGTATGGAGTATTAGCATTCTAAAAGTATTATTCAGTCCTCAGGCAGATGGAGACAAACACACTTGACAAGTTTGGGATTAGAACACTGACCTAACTACTTTATCACACGAAAGCATTACACAGTTACAGAATGCACTACCGAGATTACTTGGTCACAGCACTCACAGAGGTGTATTTCTAGGTGGGTGACATCATCAGCCTTACCAAATGTGGGAATAGGAATTGCATGGAGTGTGAGTAGTCTAAAAGCATTATTCAGTCCTCAGGCAGACAGAGACAAACACACACACACACCCGCACACTTGGCAAGTTTGTGATTAGAACCCTGACCTAAATATTTTATCACACTCAAGTATTACGCAGTTACAGAATGCGCTGCTGACATTAATGGGTTACAGTATTCCCAGAGGTGTATTTCTAGGTGGGTGACATCATCAGCCTTGCCAATGGTGGGTATAGGAATTGTATGGAGTGTGAGCAGTCTAAAAGCATTATTCAGTCCTGAGGCAGACGGGAACAAACACACACACAGACACTTGGCAAGTCAGGGATTAGAACACTGATCTAACTACTTTATCACACTACAGCATTACGCAGTTACAGAATGTGCTACTGACATTACTGGATCACAGTACTCCCAGAGGTGTATTTCTAGGTGGGTGACATCATCAGCCTTGCCAATGGTGGGTATAGGAATTGTATGGAGTGTGAGCAGTCTAAAAGCATTATTCAATCTTCAGGCAGACGGAGACAAACACACACTTGGCAAGTCTGGGATTAGAACACTGACCTAACTACTTTATCACACTAAAGTATTATGCAGTTACAGAATGCACTGCTGACATTACTGGGTTACAGCATTCTCAGAGGTGTATTTCTAGGTGGGTGACATCATCAGCCTTGCCAAAGGTGGGTATAGGAATTGTATGGAATGTGAGCAGTCTAAAAGCATTATTCAGTCTTCAGGCACACCAAGAAAAAAACACACACACTTGGCAAAGCTGGGATTAGAACACTAACCCTACTACTTTATCACACTACAGCATTACACAGTTACAGAACGTGCTACCAACATTACTGGGTCACAGCACTCCCAGAGGTGTAGTTCTAGATGGGTGACATCATCAGCCTTGCCAATGGTTGGTATAGGAATTGTATGACGTGTGAGCAGTCTAAAAGCATTATTCAGTCCTCAGGCAGATGGAGACAAACACACACATGGCAAGTCTGGGATTAGAGCACAGACCTAAGTACTGTATCACATTACACAGTTACAGAACACGCTACTGAGATTACTGAGTCATAGTACTTTCAGAGGTGTATTTCTAGGTGGGTGACATCATCAGGCTTGCCAAAGGTGGGTATAAGAATTGTATGGAGTGTGAGGAGTCTAAAAGCATTATGCAGTCCTTAGGCAGATGGAGACAAACACACACACACCAGTGATGGGAACAGAACACCTGCCTATCTAAAGATCATTATTGCAATACTACATAGTTATGAGTTGCACCACACAGACTACACATTTCAAAGCAGTCATTATGACCTTCTAGGAATGCAGACATCAACAGGGATGCTGGCAGTTAAGATGTACATACTTGTGAACCTGTGTGTTTAAAGTAGGAATCCATCCTGACCTGGAGTATGCCCATCTGTGGAATGGATGACTACTATCACTATACAGGGTTACAATGGCCATGCCCATACACATAGAAGGACATAACCGACACAAGGTGTCACTGGGCATGCTCATACACTTAGTAGCACAGGGTTGTTCGGAATGCACTATGTTTCCATCTACACAAGGTTATACTGGGCATGTTCATACACTTAGTAGCACAGGGCTGTCTGGGATGCACTCTGATTCTAAACACCGAAGGCCACAGTGGCCATGCTATTACAGTTAGACGTAAAGAACACATTGTCATGGACTCTGGTGTTAGTTGTCATTGTTAGCAGGAACGCTGCACTACACATATCTGACACCGGTCTTATACACAATGTCTGCTGCTGTCCATCACCTTAGATGTACCATTCTATACCAAGCACAATACTACCACTCGCAGTGATGTCTTGCCAGGAGTGGCAACTGCTTGACCAACACAATGAGCCAATGTCCTGCTTTAATTACGAGATTGTCCAGTGTTTGCCATTCTGGGATGACATGACTGAAATTAGACAGGCCTTTGTCACATATCACATGCATCCATGATTCAAGGGAGTGGGGATAATACCTATGTTACATTTGCCCATATAGTGCCATTCCAAGGCAAATGTCCTAAACACAGGATAACACCCTGACACCCAGATGACAACTGCATTATATGCCTATGCTAACCAGTGCTAGATGTGTAGCATCCGTAATCACAGCTGATCACTGTAGATCCAACAATGGGAAGTATTGACATCTGTGCAGTGAGGAACACCTGGCTGAAGGCTCTGTAGTGCACAATAGCACTACCACTGTATACCTCAGAACCAGACATGTGGGCCATAACACAGGTACGGACCGCTCCAGATGGTGGTGTCCCCACATACATAGAGGCCACTCACATGTACTGACTGGTACTCCCACAAAAGGCATCACAGATGAGTCAGGTGCAGGACACAGTGTCAAATGCTGCATTCTAGGATGTAAACCTCAGACACCACCATGCCCTCGGACCACCAACACACATCCATACATGTGGTAGGACATATAATCTTACACCACCATGTGACCCTTGACCAGTGGACTGTACCAAGCTCTACATCAACTGTGCAAAGTACTCATGTACTGACATAGTTGCATCATGTGTTATACAATGCAATGATACCACTGTCTGTAACCAGGTCAGCTGTACACATACCAGGAGCCCTTGGTTATTTATAGCATTAGCAGATGACTTTTGCTGTATACCAGTAAACACCCTCATGTTTGGATATGACATACATGCACCTGCCCTGGATATGTACATGCCACACACATACAACATATATGTAAATAGCATAGCTGCCGTTGTCCTTTGTGCAGACAGGTGGCTGCAGCCATTACAGATATGCACATGGAATGTAGGTCCATGGCTGCTGAATGCTAACAGTACATAAGGTGTGATATCAATGTTGACAGAGGTAACATTCCCTCTGTACCAATCACCCATTACACCTATCATATCATTAAACAGTCCATGTGTCATGTATGTCATTACACATGTCCACCAATTACAATGCCTACAAACATGCCCAAATGACAGGATTGTAGGACCTACACATATGTACATGTAGTGGTGTGCATTCAGATACCATGCATATGTAGCTGCTGATGTATGCAGGTGAAGTGTATCTTAGTACATCATGCAGTTGCAATGCAGCCTCAACATTGCTAACTGTATATGGTGATATGCTGAAAGTATTTAAAGATGTACCTCAGCTATGGACAGATGTGTGGAAATAACTAAGTGGTGGGGCATCTTTGCAGATGGATGTTTGCTGAGGACAGCTCACAGATGTGTCACAAGTGGTCCTACAATAACCTGTGTAACTGGGAAGCAATGGTTCCATTAATTGAAGGGCGACACACACAACACAGACAGCAGTCAGGGTGACACTGAAGGTAAATCACTTGACACCTGTAACAGTTAAGACCTCCTGTGTGCATATATCAGCACAGTTGCCAAAGGAAGCATCAGTACACTTTGTAATGTGTGCAATACTGCTGTAAGTCTGTCATACATATCATGAGCTAGGCAGGTGTTTGATTCACAGTACTGGCATGTGTGGTTGTGTGTGTGTCCATATATGTCACGTATGGTGGGGAATACATCTCAATTGTTACTCACTCTCCTGTACACTGTTGTAGACATTTGTACAGACTGCAATGTAGAAAGCAGGACTTAGGCAGGAGTGTGTATCTCACACATGTGAGGTATCTGTATGTGCGTGACATAGGTGTATTCTAAATGCCACAGTGTGTGTGTGTGTGTGTGTGTGTGTGTGTGTGTGTGTGTGTGTGTGTGTATGTGTGTGTGTGTATGTATGGCTGTCTGGTCCCTGGAGAGAGGATGTATGTTACCATACTGAACTGATAAGACCCCACCCCCATCCAAGTGATGCAATCTACTATCCTTGTTGATGTCCCTGATCTTAGGCCATACTGACTACCTGTACATGTGTATTCTCTGTGGTGCATCATGTAGGTGCACAGTACTGTAATGATGATTTGCACATAGGCAGGGGTCCTCACCTCAACAGTAGCAACTGTGTGTGTGAGTGTATGTTACTGTGTTGGTGAATCCGTGAGTGTGTAGGTGTGTTACCGTGTCACTGAATACATGTGTGTCAATACCTGAGTGTGTGGGTGCAGTTGTGTGTTCGCATCCTGTCATGGGAATGTGTATTACTGCTTCCCAATGAGGTATCACACTTCCCACTCACCTCTATCCTTGTCATCAGCTAGACCGCTCTCTTACCTCACCAGTCCATGTAACTGTACCTGTGATGTCACCCAGTATGGATGTCATGTCTGTAGCCACAGTAGCTTAATACACAGGTATCATGCTCTTGGATCAGTAGACATGTTGGGAATGTGGGACCTTCTAAATGTGATGTGGAAGCTACAAGGTGCATGCTGGTATTTTCATACATACCTGTGAGTAGTCCACATTTACATATGGGACACTAACTGCAAACACTGACATCCACTGGCACATGCAATTAAACCTGAAGGAAGAAAGCAGAACATCATGACCAACATGCAGTTACTGTTGTTACACAAAAAACATACTGCTGACAGTATGAAACGCATTGTACACCTGTACTACATGGTATGTCTGCTGCCTGTCAACAGTAAACAACAATTGTAATCTACACTTATCTTCCTAGTCTGTTTACCCTGTGCATCAGACCATATGAGCATGTCCCTGCACCGATGATGTGGATGACAGCGATGCGGCACCAGGCATCATCATATGCACAGGGTGATAATGTTTGCCAGAGGCCTAGGCTGCACCATTGGATGACATCATGTGTGTGGGTTAGGGCCTTTGATCTAATTGGGTGTGTATGGATGTTATGCATGTGTGTGTTGCGGTGCCCTACATATGTTTCCGGTGTGTGCGTGTATTTATGCACACAGTTCTGGCATGTGTCTGGCCTACACAGGGGTATTATTGACAGCTGCGGATGGTTCAGGCCAGGTCTTACAGTTCATGGTGTCCGGCCATGGCCACGTGACCTGTGCCTGCCAGGGGTTGCACGGGCACTACCAGGCAGAGGTGCAAATTGGGTACTGTCTGATGACACATGTCTACTGGAACCATATCCCTGTTGGGACCATCCAGGCCCACGTACATGAGGCCAGCTGTGTCGTGGTGTGGACAGCACAGCACCAGCTGCACTGCTGCTGCTACTGCCACTGTGTTAGTGGGCATGTGAGATAGCTCATTCACGTAGACCTGAAACAGGTGATGTAGCAGGCCGATGTCCACATGCCCAACGCCTCACTCCTACCAGATTTTCCGACACAGACAATTCATGCTCGCTGATTGTCATGCCAAGGTAAAGGACTCCAACCATGTCACCCAATCATCTATCCAAATCTTCAGCAATCTACTGTTGAGCATTAACCATTGCCTGGATGTTGTTGTTTAAAGAATGGACAACAGCCCTCTGAAGCCTCTGATCTTCTCTGTTGTGCCATTCAGCATGTGCCTGTACCTCTATTACAGCCTGAAACATGCTGCTGTGCTCTGTCTTGCAGGGGCATGTTGGCCAGAGGTCCTCCTACGAGCAGCACTGGCCACGTGCCTGTGTGGGGCATCACGAGTCAGTTGGCTGACACCATGGTGTGCAGGCACACCTTTCATATCCCCCAAACTTTCTTGTTCCAAGCTACCACATGCCAACTGTCCTTCCTCTATGGCCACTGGTGATGGGTTATGTGTAGGCATGAGATCTGTGTGCTGGGATGAGGGGGATATAAGTGGAATGGCAACTAATGGCATAGATTCAGTCCCTGACAACCCTGCCTGTGCCTTAATCATACGTTTATCATCACTAATAGAGTCTGTGGGGACACTAACATCAGATGGATCACAGGAGGTGAATGCACCTACATCACCTGTGAGGGGCAGACAAGATCTGTACATTACAATCTAGACGATAGACACACACATACACACACAGACACACACACAGTCACACAAGCTATGGCACCCAACATGCATGTGCTATGACAGAAGGCATGCAACATGCATGTATTACGGCAGACGACATGCAGCTCAGACAATAATAGTGGTAGTTATACATCCCTGGGTTGCACAGAACAGCATGCATGTGTCATAGCAGAAGGCATGCAAATTACACAATCATAGTAGTAGTTAGCATACATCATCACCAGCAGAGGTTACCAGTAGACATGCCTGATGTGTGGCATATGACCTTGACAATCACATGTAGTATGACATGTGATCTGCTGACATGTGCAATGACATTCATACATATTTAACACAATGTTGTCCTGTCAAATATAAAGTGGGGTAATGGTGTCCCAATGCAGTGTTGTTGGTCTGCCCTACAGATATATTGCACATTTAGCTGATGTGCATGGCCATTGCAGGGAATCATGAGGCATCTCTATTGCTATACGGTGTGAGTTACAGACACAGTTCATAGCCATGACTGTGTTCAGATACAATACATATATACTGTGGAATGTGACCCACTTCACTGAGGTGTATACACAATAAACCATGATGTGGAATGACACAGGTCACTGAAGGGTATACGGATGACACCCCTGCACATCTGCAACCATATTGCTGTTGCCTGGCAACTATGGCCAGACATAGCAAACTCATCGATACACCATGTTCTACATGACATCTATGTACCACACACACACACACACACACACACACACACACACACACACACACAAACACACACACGAGGAGCAAGGATGACATTGATGTCCGACACCAGCAAGGGGAATGTACTGTATCTGTGGGCTGATGTGGATACTGTACAGGTGACTGCTGTCATGTCGTGACACACTCAAGATGTTCAGCACATTTTATGTGATGGATTGATGTCACGCCTACACAAGATGTGCACAGGCCTGTAGGATGTCTAGTGTTCCACATCTGCAATATAACCATTACACAAAGGCCATAGTTGGGCCATGTGGAAAGAATGTATGACAGGGTGTACACACAAGCACATCACGTCTACTGTGTGTGTTGCTTCATGTCTCTGGCCATCTCCATGGCCATGTGTGTAAATGTGTTGGCCAAATTAATGTGATTGGTGTCTATTTTACATGTCTGTGTTGTTCCATATGACATACACCCATAGATGTCATATGCTCCACTGACGACAGACAAAGGGTAGTATGTTTGGTATGTGGGATATGTTTTTCAGGATAGTTAGGCAGTGTTGAAGCCAGCCCACTAGATGTCATGGACATGTCAAGATAACACATCACATTGTGTGACATTCATAGCAGGGCTATGATCCACACCAGTGAATCCTGTGGGCTGGCCATACTCCACCTCACCTTGTAGTACTATTTGTATTCCCCACATGTGTAGTTATGATCTGTAGCATATGTCCCTACAGTGAACAGCACCTCCACAATTGTATGCACAGCTGTCCACACATCTGGTAATGACAGTTTGTGAGGTTTCATGTCGGTGTTTCACTCAGTTTGCAAGAATTGCACATGGGTAGCCATTGTGATGTATTGCAGGTCCAACCTGTATATTGTGACAGGACCATACATTATGTGTACATGTGGTAAATGGCCACATGGCAGATTGATCTGTGCTTTAAGATGCCTGATAAATAATAACAGTCTCATCTGCAACGGGCTGCTGTTGAAGTGGAACACCAGAGGTATCTAAATAGGAGTAACACAGCAGTATGATCATTAGCCATGCCTGTATGATATCTACAGGATGCAATGTGCATGTTAACACATACACCAGTACAATAGACTATACTATGGAGTATGCACATGTGTGCATACACAGATGTTACATTACATATTGTACAGTGACACATGTAACTATATGGAATATAGTTGTTATAGGTGCAGTAGTGACTTACCAGGGAACTCCAAGCTCGGTGGTTGAGAGACTCCCACCTCCACAATATTGGCTAAGGCTTGTGGATGTTGTTCTGCAGGTGTCCCCAGGTTGGCAAGTAGCTCCTCAGTACGTGTGAATGGGGGCTGGGTTGGTGGCCTACCACCTGCTCACCTTGTTCCCTGGCAATTGCATTCGCACACTGTTTCTCCCAACTAATGAGGTCTGTACAGTGTCTGCGCACCAGCTGGTATGTGCGGTTGTGGCCACCCATATCATTAACCCTCCTGCGAAGTGCCATCCACAGGTAATCCCGCTGCTGTGCAATCTGTGACATATGGCTGAACAGGATATCATGATTGTCATGTAGGTATGGGATGAGGGCCTCATCCTCCAAGTGGGTATAAGGGGGTACTCTTGCATGCGACTTACCTGGAAGACATAATGATGGAGACAGGTCACAGTAACTCACAGAGACATACAGAGCTACAGCTGAACATACATGTGTATCACATTTATTATGATTAAATAGTTGTCTTTGCAAATCTATATGATACTGACACCATTGACATGTTTGTGTCACACACATTTGACACTCAATAGTGATTGGATATTATCACCGTATATGTGTGTGTGTCACCTGATTACATTGCTCATACTCCATGTGGATGCTGTCTTGATGTTGGCATGTCTGTTTGCCTGTACTGGTGTTCTTACCTATCAGCACATGGCTGGATGTGTCCACATTAATGCAGTCAACTTTGATGCTGTGTATATGTCACATTAAAAGACTTACACTGCCTTAACGGACATGACCTGTGACCCTGCAGACCTGCTCATGAAAGGATTTACATGTATGTGTTTTGCCATATACATCTACATGGCACTGTACAGTAGTTCAACATCCTGCCATGTATCACCTGTGTTGCATATGAGATACACATGGGGCACTGGCTAGCCAGATGGTATTTGCAGGGATGGGTATCAACTATAGCATGTACAGTCAAAGTCAACTAGTAGGCTATATGCCCTGGGCCATGTATGAATCTAGGATGAAAGGTTACCTAGCTGTAGCCGGCAGGCGGGTCTCTGGGGCCAGGTGGAACAGTGCCACATAACTGATCCACAGGGTTAAAGATACATTTACCATACAGTCTTCACACCATGTCTGAGAGAGGGGCAATGTACAGCTTTGCTGGACAGGAATGCATAGTATGGCATGACTATGTAAAGTGTATGGGACAAGGATCTGTCGAGCATGTGGTGATCCTAGTACTAGGAAGGTGGATGCCTATGAATTATGTGTTTGAGATCAGGATGTGTACGTGTAGCATGTCCAACATCACTGAGTTGGGCATGGCTTTATTCAGGGTGGGCATCATACTACATCGTGGAGATGGGGATTGGAAAGGCTGGTGTAGGCCATCTGAACATGACCGATACCCCTTAAAGGAAATATGTGATCTGATATGGGTCACTTGAGTGTTGAATATGGCTGGACAATGATCTCTATATTCATGGATGGCACCCTGTCATGATTAGGGTTGCCACATATGACTACCTGGCAGGTGTGGTGATGTAACTATCACAGGAAAGACAACTGCCCAGCTGCATCCCTTACGCACAGTGTCCATTATGCTGACCACTGCCTAGGTGGTAGTTCATGAGTACAGGGTTATTAACATAGGGGTGACAATGCAATATGTAGCTGTCAGATTGTGCCTATATATCACACACCTCACCCACAAAGCCCCTTCTGTATGTTGTCCACAACACTCTGAGTCAGATATTGCTCCTAGATCATAGTCATTCGCATACTTCAATAGACAGATGCCTTCTGTTAGTCTGCGTGGTATAGACTGCAATGAGGGGAAATACAATGAATTAACCCTGTCTTACTGTAGCTGGCAATGGTGTGATGTACATGTATTATTCAGACACCTTCTGTAGTGTTGATTCTACCAGCAGTCCCATTGTAAAACACTCCTGTGACATTGGAATGTACATCTAATATACTGAGTGTAGGTGGAACACAGTATGGCTGATGATGTCCTATGACCTGGCAAGGTTATCATATGCAGTGTGAAATCAACCTTACTGTCATCTACATCTGTACTGCTGACATCAAATAATTTGATCAAGGGTCATGGTCTTTCAGACCAGACTCAGCAGGGTAGTAGTGCAGTACTTCCCATTATCAGTGGTTTCTCCCCCTTTGAGGGTTGTGATACCCGTTGGTGTGCACCATTCAGTGTGTACACAGCCTGACATGAAGCTATGTCTTACATGATGTGTATGTGGAGAGCAACTTGTTTTGCCATATGTGTATGATACAACCTAGGATGTGGACAGGTCCCATGCAACCTGAGTGCAGCTTGTACCTGCATAGTTGTGGTTACAGGGGCTCTGAAGTGTACATGGATATATGATTGTGTACCTGTTGGGGGGACAGTGTGTTTATGTTATCTAGGACCCTATCTGGATTACTTATTCATGCTCAGCACTTGTTCAGAACTTGTAAGCACTACGTAAGCTACTAATTACTATAGGACTCAATCTTCCTCATTACCTAGAAGTAAACAGGTTTTGTACGTACTTTTCTCACTTGCTTAGAGTAAAACAGCTCTTGTACTCACTTTCCTTACTTATCTAGGGGAAAATAGTTTTATATTCAGGCATGTCCAAGGGTCAGCTCCCAGTGTTCTCTCCTGTCTATCTGATGAATCTGGACATCTTGAGGCAATGTAGACATTACCTCATGTACACAGACAATGCTCTCCGCCTACCACCCAACACTACAGCCTGTGAGAGATGCACTTATCTAGCCAAATTGGAGGTAAAGCTCTCTCCAACCAAAACAAAGGTTCACTTGGAGAACCAAATAAGGGCACCAAGACTGCAGTATTAAAATCTAGCAGTTTAATTCAATAGCCGCAAAGTAAAATCTGACCCTGACAGTCATGTGGAGAAGGTAAACATTTGCACCGCACCACACTCATCACATACACTCACTAAATCTACACCACCATAATCCACACATAGTAACACAAAAACATTTGTGGAGGCACTCAATAATAATCTGTCTAAGCAACAGAGCACTCCAAAGTGGAAACGCAAGCAGCCTCCATCCCCCAACACAACCCCAATGGCACATAGCCCACAGAATCAGTGTGCCACTCAATCACAGCCAATAACGCAAATCAACGTACCCAACACACTAGTCATAGGTGACTCTATAGTCAGGCACACTGATGTCCCACTCACCAGGCTAAACAAGGAGACGGTTACTGTCAGCTGCCTGTCAGGGACCAGGATCTGCCACATAACCCACGCACTCAGGTCACTCCACAAGTACAAATATGACTCTGTCATTGTCCATGTTGGTGTGAATCACCTGAGATGTACCTCCCTGGACTACACGAAAAGAAACATGGAAAAACTCTCCAATCTTGTAGCCCAGGCAGGTATGACCCTTACCCTGAGTAGCATTCTGCCATCGCCCAGAATGATTCCGCAGTACGAGGACAAAATTATTGATTTCAACAATTGGCTAAGCTTCTGGTGTCATTCTAAGGAGAGCCAGTATCTGTCTGCTTAGGATGACATGGTCGACAGACCACGATGCTTTGTCACAGATGGCCTGCACCTGTCACCCCTGGGATTCCAGATACTGGCTGAGGCTCTTGCTGCCCCTATAGTGCCTTCTTTAGGCAAGGTTCAAATAACATATTCACCACATAACAGGAGCAGGCAAGCACAAACCGAGGGTAATGCTACTCAATGCTGGAAGTCTAAATCTCAAAATGCACTCACTTGAGGCACTACTTGCAATGGAGAACACCGATATCTGTGCAGTGACTGAGACCTGGTTCAAGGCTCCAGAGAGAACCCCTGCACTACCAGGCTATAACTCATAGCACACTTTTTGGCCACGTAATCTGGACCGGAGCACCCAAGGTGGAGGTGTGTCCATATTCATTAAGGATATCCACCCCTTCAGGCTAGTTGCTTAGCACAATGCATCCGAGGTTATCCAAGTGCAACTACCTCTGGGCTAAACTGCAGTCCAAATTGTAGCTTGCTACAGATCCCCACCATGCCCCAAGATTCCCACTCCTCATTTCTTGATGTACTGGAAATTATTAGGGTTCAACCAAACACCCTACTAATGGACGATTAACTGGGAAAACTACTCATGTACCAACTCATTAGCTCAACACTTTCTGGAATTCATAAACTCCAATGCCCTGGATCAACTTATCCACACACCCACTAGGGGCAACAATATCCTAGACCTAGGGATTACCAACATGAGTGACCGGTGTTCCACACATGAAGTCAACTCCTCATTGGTCCAATCCAGCCATAAGCTAATCACCCTTGATATCCACATCCCACCCCACCCCACATTATGGAAACCACAGTATAATATTTCTACAAAGCCACTTCATGCTTCTTAAGACAGAAGTGGTGAACTTCATGACACCCATGCAGATGGACAATACAGTTACAACTGCTGAATCTTACACAAATGCACTCTATAAGCACTTACACCAGTGCATGGATCGTGCTATCCCAAACAGAACCAGGATGCTATACCACTAATTAAGGAAGCCAATCTGGTGGTCCCCTGCCATAAACAAACTGTACAACAGAAGGAAGACACTGTTGCAAAAGAGAGTACTATCCCTTGCATGGAGGAGCTCCCTGGTCAGCCTCAGTAAGAAGCTGAGATCCCTTAGAAGATCCTCCAAAGCTAGCTATGGAAACAAAACCTCCACTAATTCCAAGGACAACCACAAAGCATTCTATAGTTATGTCAAATCTCTCAATGTCAACACTCAGATCTGCTCTGAGTTACAGCACAAAGGCACAGACATTACAGAACCAAATGATATTGCCAACATCCTGGCAGATAGGTTCAGTGCTACCTTTCCCCCCTCTCACACCCTAAAGGGCCCATATCTATACAGGAAGAATGCAGAGTCTTTGTAATCACAACTACGCAGGTAAAAGCTGCAGTCTCTAAAGCCAATATCACAGCATCTATGGGACCAGACAACATCCCAGGCTGCATTTTACATGAACTTCAGAATGAACTGGCTCCCCACCTATGCACCATGTTCAATAATAGCCTCGCATCAGGCTTTTTGCCCCTGAATGGCACAAAGTAACAGTTATCCTACTCCACAAAGGTGGCACCACAATGGATCACAGGACCTATTGCCCTATAGGCCTGACTAGCCTGGTCTCCAAAGCTGTGGAGCACATCATCATGGATCTCAGTCACAGAGACATTGGGTACCTCCAAACCTTTGACCCCTCCCAGTTTGGCTTTGTTAAGGGCAGACCATGCCTCCTAAAACTGGTGGACTTCTTTGAAACTTCTTTGAGACAGTTACCAAGGCATTAGATGAGGGTAAGGAGGTCCACACAGCCTACCTTGATCTTTCAAAGACTTTCAACACCATTCCCCATTCTGGTATTATCGACATACCCATCCACCTGAACATTAACCCCTACATCATGAGATGGTTTGTAAAGTGGCTCATGGACAGAACCCACACAGTGGGAGTTGCATACCCTAGGTCCGACTGTAAACCAGTTACAAGTGGTGTCTCCCAGGGCTTAGTCCTAGGACCCCTCATGTTCAGTATATACTTCTCTGAGGTACAGGCAAGCACAGGAGGGCTTTGGCTGAAAAGGTTTGCAGACGTCTGCAAACTAGGGACCATAATTGTTTCCCCAGCTGATACAGACACCCTCCAGAAGGGTCACACTGAGACGAATATCTGGTGTCAATATTATGGCCTCAAGCTGAATGCCAAAAAGTGCATAGTCATCCCCTTTGGATAAAACTAATTACCCGCAGACTACCACATAGGTGCTAGTCCCCTACATACAGAAAAGATAATAAGGGATCTGAGAACCCAAGTAGGTAGCAATCTCTCCTTTGATAACCATAATGCCAAGGTGGTTAAAATATCCTTCTACGTGCTCCCCCTAATCTCTAATGGGTTTGCATCCAGAACAAAGTAGGCCATTATGCCTCTCTACTCATGACTTATTAGACCCATTAAATGATACAACACCCCATTTGGGATGTACCTTACAAGACAACTGCAACAGCTTAGAAGACCACAACAGTACCACACCAAGAGGATTACTGACCTTAAACAGATGACCTATGCAGCCCAACTAAAGAAACTCCAGCTGTACTCGGTTGCATACCGCATACTCACAGGTGATCTCTACTTATCATACAAGGCCCATGTCCAACCCAGTATTGCTGGATATGCTCCACCTAAACAAAAGCCTCTGAGAGCCACATGCTCTAGGGATATACACCTAACCACAACGATAACTAGGACATGCTGGACAGATAGATTCCTGACCCGGAGACTCCCCATGCTTTGGAACATGATTCCAATGTACATCAGGCAGGGCCCCTCACTAGCACTCTTCAAGAGAAGCCTGGTGATTTTGTTCCTCCCAGTAACCCTGGGATGGATTTGTTTGTTGATATTTGTGAAAAACAACTTAGGAGTAAAATTACTGAAGGAGGGAATAATGTTTTTTATAATTTGTCTAGCCTTGAACAGCAAGCACTTGTTGACCTTAAACATTTGAATAGTATTGAGATTCTCCCTGCCGATAAAGGTGGAGGAATTGTTAAATAATATATAAAAGGGTAACTAGGAACTGTTGTTTTGTTTCAGCATCTGATGAAGTCCAGTAGTGACGAAAACGCTGAGTGAGAAGGCGTTCATTGTGTATTTTTTTGCGTGGCTTACTGTGTTTTACTGTGGATTAAAACGTTTAAAACCAATTTTGGAAGAGGTTCTTTTGCTTCACTTCCAGTTCCAGTTTTTGGTTGGTTAGGAATTGTCATATCATATATAGATATATATATTGACAACATGCAGACACATTTAAATAATACTAATATTTATTGTGAGATTTCCTCTACCAATATGAAAGCTTTGATGGATAGATTACAGGTACTATTGTTTGACTTATTGATAACAGGAATAATTTATGAGCAACTCTTTGAGTATTTTAAAACAGATTTTCCAGTAGTGCCAATAATTTATGGTTTGCCTAAAATCCATAAGGACCTAAAGAATCCACCTATGCAGCCTATAGTATCGAGTTGAGGATGGGCGACTGAGCCATTATCGGTTTATATCGAAAAAAATCTACATCCTATTTTAAATGAGCGTACCACTGTTTTATTAGACACTAAGGAGTTTTTAAATGTTTTAAGTATACACCTTGAGGCAATAGATGATCCATGTTAGTGACACTCGATATAGAGTCATTATTTACAGTGATCCCCTATACTTGGGGAATAGAAAATGTTAGAGAACTACTTGTTAGGAGAGTCACTGAGGGCAATAAAATTAGATTGATTTGTACACTACTGGAGATTGTCTTAGAAAATAATATATTCATGCTTGGTGACAGATATTTCATACAGAAGGCTGGCGTGGCTATGGGCACTAGCTATGCCAACTTATCCTTAGTGCAGTGAGAAACAGATAATATCCTCGCAGATAATGTCTTTGCTAAATCCATTATTTGGTATAAATGTTTTGTAGATGACATTTTTTTGCTGTGGCATGATAATGAGCTTCACCTTAAACAAATTTTAAATTATATTAATACTATTACTCCATTTTTGAAATTTACTTATAAGTATTCTAATAGAGAAATCGAGTTCCTAGATGTGAAAGTTAAAAGAGATGCCCATGAATTCATTTTCACTTCACTATATAGGAAACCCATTAGAAAAAATAATGCTCTACATAATAGTAGTATGCATCCTGGATACACTAAAGCAAATGTCTTAAAAGCACAGATAGTCCGTTGCATGCGGTTACACAATGATGAAGCTATCTTACGTCAAACACTGACTCTAAGCATGAATTTAGTGAAAGGGGATATAAAGTGAGAGACATTGAAAGGCAGACTGATTTAGCATGGAAAGAAAGGGAAGGGAAGTGTAAACCATACTATAATAGAAAGAGAAGAAATAATGCTAATGATCTAGCTATGAATAATAAGAATGCTATGATAACTCCAAGCACAACAAGACATTTTTAAGAGCAATGTGCTGCGTGTACCACTGATTTTGCAAGTAATATTAATATAGTTTGTGACATAGTTAAAAATAATTGGGGTATCCTATCTAGTGTAAAATAACTTGATGGAGTGATAGGAGAAACGCCATCCTTTTCTTTCAAGAATAATAAGTCTCATAAAAGACAATTGTGCTACAGAAAGATAGATGGCCCAAGTTATGTACGGTCTGATAGGATGGGTACTTTTGCCTGTAGGAGATGTTTGGCATGTCCATTTATATTTGGTGGTGGACAATATACACATCCTTTCAGAGGTTTTTCTGTTGATACACACTTTTATGCTGACTGCTATACTGGGAATATAGTATACTTCAGTTTTTGTATGAAATGACTTGTCTATTATATAGGTAAAACAAATCGATTACTAAAGGATAGGATTCTCGAACATATGAGAGATATCAGAAATAATAAAGAAAGTAATGCATTAGCAATGTATGTAATGAAAGAGGGAGCTACACGTAGTTTTAAGTTTTTGGTTCTCCATACTGTTCATAAAAATAAAAGAGGTGGAAATATAATTAATAGTACTGAAGCCTTGCAACAGGAATGGATCATTAAGTTCCAAGCAGATAGACCACCTGGACTAAACTGTAAGGTCTCCCTAAAACCATTCATTAGAAATACAGCTTTGAAGCACTGATGCTCCAGATCATTTATTATTTTCTATTTGATATATCTATCAAAATTTAACATTTTATAATAATAATAATTTTTATTTAATGTTTTCAGATAATTCAAAAATGTGCTCATATTTTATATTATATTTATATGTGTATAACTATATTATGAGAATTATTATTTGTAATTGGTTTATTAATTCTAACAAATAATTGATTGGTTAGTACCATGATGCAGTACTATTTAAACAATGTTTTAACTGTTATAATATGTCTGATGAAGCAGAAAGGGCTCTGAGAAAGCGTTTACTTTTCTATATATTTCTATTAAAGAGTTGCCTGCCCTGTGTAATCCAACGAGTTTTGTTTTATTTGTTACTCTTCAAGAGAAACCTTGATGGGTGGATGGGAGACAGACATGTACCCCGGGGATCACTGCAGTGGCTCTGCTGGATAGAGGCACAGGGAACTAATGGCTCTGCCATTCAGAGGCACAGGGAACTAACCTAAGGGGGTGGCAGAAGCCAACACACTCTAGCTAGGCTTATAAATACCCTTGGGCAGACAACCTAGTACCTATCTTTGAACTTATTACATGTATTATGTGCATGGATAGTTAACTCACTCTTCCATTTCACTCTGCTATCATGCTGATAAACTGTCAGGTGACTACAAGTCATATGTATCCTGTTATTGTGTATTGTAAATGCCAATAGACATAACTAATGTTTGCCTAACATAACAGTAATGCTATGTAAATTGTAATACATATCTGCCTAGAATACTGTACATTACACAGTTATTAGCACAATATCCCACAATGCAAATAATAATTGCACAGTAGGCCAACCTTCGACATTTTATTCTCAGTAATACACCCATACATATGGCTACTGTTACACTATATCAGCATATACTATCCCATGTTATAGCACATACTTGTTGGACCAACCCTGCCACTGACAGCGGCTGGTGAGGAATTGTTGGATTCAAAGCCCTTATATAGCATCCTTTGTGGTGTATGCGGTGTTTGCCTTGTAACCTATGGCAGTACATACATAAATATTATAAGCATTTCTATGCTCAACAATACATCACTACAAGATAACTGTTTCCACTATATGCATTGTGTACACTTTAAATATTACAGAAAAGGTACTACATGCACAGATATACAGTGTTCTACATACCTTATTAGTAACCCGAGGTGTCGTTGACTGTTATTTCAATCCTTTTCAGTTTGTGTTTCAATCTTCCTTGTAATGTTCTGCTGGTATATACGGATGATTTGAATGTGTGATAAGTCATCCTTTTATAGTTAAATATCGGTAGCATGTGGTATCCTGACCACCAATTGGTGTTCCAAAGTAGTTAATAGATGCACATCATCTGTGCAGCTATTCCATTAGCCAATACCATGGCAACAGTGGTGTATAATTGAGTACTCCACTTGGGCGTTGTCTCTTTGCCCTACTTTCGAGGAAGATGGCCTGGATGTGTTGTTTGTGATGTATTTCAACAGCTATATGGAGACAGACAGAGATATATTAGCTTCATGACTCCCGTGGATTGTGTGTAATGGCTAGAAGATGTTGTTCTACATGTGAGTACAGCTGTTATATTTCAGAACATTGCTACTTATGCAGGGCTTGTTTGTAACTGATACTTCTGCAGATGTTTCAGTCTGGCAAGGATGTTTGGACATCTCAAGGCTGTATGGCTATGCATGAAATGTTAGGTGGTTTACAGTGGGGTCACCAGACAACTTTGGTTTGGTCTACATGTGTATCATACTGTACTGTTAATCAGTAACTGTTAACACTTCCCGGTGTACACTCAACCCTCTGAAACGGGATTAGTGCAAAGAAACCCTGTAACATCAGCAGCTGTTCCATTGTATGACAGCAACTATTTCACATAGGGCCATGGTATTGTGTCTCTGACAAGGTATGTTAAGGCTACTGCAGATGTTGTACAGTGAGTGAATGATTTGTGATGTTATTACAGTTTGCACTGTAATTTGTTTGGGTGTGGGGGAGATGGTGGGTGTACATAGCAGATGCAGGTGTGAATGAACTGCTTTTATACATAATCGATATGTGCGTGAGGGTTCCTTTCCTATTTTAACACCTATCCTTTAGTGGACTAATACTATGGTAATTACAGGCTGATTCCTTAAGGCACTGTTAATTGGTTCCTGTATAGCATGCAGGTGATGTTAGTCCTTGAATCCTTTTGGCAATACATCAGAATGTAATAAAGTGTTGCTACATGAAAGCTGTCTGCGTATTTCTGTCATAGGTATTTGCAGTCACTGGAGTTGTGTTGGTGACTATAGCAATAACCCACGCCTGGGTGTGGGTAATGCTGGATTTACCCACAGTTGGTGTGGCTTGGTCACAAGGGCGAAGCTTGAGTGGCCAAACAAAGCCAGCCGCGGGTAAATCCAGCATTACCCACACCCAGAAGTGGGTTATTGCTATTATACAATGACATTATTTAAGAAAACAAATAATTACTTTTCTTAATTAATGGCATTGTACAATGCCTTCTTGCTGCCCTTCCACAGCTGTCTGGTATTCTGTGGCAGTTCTGATGTACTGTGCATGCGTACGTCTATGTAGTACATCAGAGCTGCGGGCAAAAGCAACAGAGAAAGGAAGATCTCCGCTGCTTTTTACAAACTGTTTTGCTATGTTAAATGGGTTTAACATAGCGAGACAGCTTTAAAAAAAGCAATGGAGAATCTCCGTTGCTTTTTTGAAAGCTGTCTCGCTATGTTAAATCCATTTAACATAGCGAGACAGTTTTGAAAAAAGCAAGATCTCCGTTGCTTTTTACAATCTGTCTCGCTGTGTTAAAGGAGTTTAACATAGTGAGACAGCTTTAAAAAAAGCAACGGAGCATCTCTGTTGCTTTTTTTTTAAAGCTGTCTCGCTATGTTAAAATCGTTTAACATAGCGAGACAGTGTGAAGCAACAGAGATCTTGCATTCTCCATTGCTGTTAAAAAAAGAGTTATAGTAATGGAAAAAGTCTGGACGACCGGACCTTTTTCCATTACTATAACTTTGATTTACAATGTGCATGCTGACCAATCAGCTTGCACGTTTTTGAATATTGATCGGGGGTCATTGTACAATGACCCTCTTTGGCTAGGGTTGCCACCTTTTCAAATGGCCATAGCAGGACATCTTCGGGACACACATAAGATTTTACAGTCCAACACAAACCCATGGTCAGTACAAAGGATAGAACTTTCCTTTTTTACCTAAATATAAGCTTGTTCTTGTAGCAGTTTAGTTGCTTATCCTGTTTCTTGTAACATGTAGGTATTTTAGATACAGAAATAACTATTGTATGCAACTATTACATTACATATGGGACATAATTATGTCCTACAATCTCAGGACATTTGCCACGTTTAATATTTTTGGTCAGGACACAACCACCCAAAAAGGGAATGTCCCTCGCAAAATGGGACAGGTGGTAACCCTATCTTTGGCTCATGTCCATAGCACATATTTGTAATAGTGTATAGGCATATACTCTTCATATCCTTTGTTCATAAAGTTTGGTCGTGGCGGAATGTGTGATTGCTATGGTCCATGTTATACTCATATACGAACACTTCAACCACTGTATACGGGATACCTACAGAATCCCGAACGCACACAATTCAGATGCCCGCAGTACCGGGCCCAGACTCCCATACCCCACATTACCGACAGTGACAGTTATACTCGCAAAAGTAACACAAACATGGAACACATATGCACACACAGACACACTACTACCCACCACATCCAAACAAACCATCCTACACTACGTATGAACAGGTGGGAAAGCTGCCCCTACACCCCCCATGTGGGTGGCTGCACCCCCCACACCTCCCTACTTTAACATTCTACCTTCGAGATCGCACAGACGCACAAAGCAAACCACACCCACACATTACAGTTCCCCACGAATACACACCACACTCAGAACACACACTTACACACACTACAGCCATCAGAAACACACTTACACACAGTAACCTACCTGAACCGTAACACCAGAAGCACTGACTAAATGTCCCTTAACATCGGGATTTTAAACCTCACGCTTTTGGTGTTTCGGTACTGTGGTCTTTTGGTCTTTAAGCCCAGTGATTACGCGATTCAGTATGTCAAGAATTCAGTATTTGGTAGGTATCCCATTTATATGTACCTCCATGGTTATCTAGATGTTGTATCTACATATATATATATATATATATATATATATATATATATATATATATATATATATCGACATATATATATATATCTCTCTCTCCTTCTCTCTCTGTCTCTATATATGTTGATATATATATATATATATATATATGCACCTTTCATTGGGTACATGGTGGTTTGTCCTATTTCCACACATTCCTCCCTTTTGTGTTTTAACCTGTCAGAATACACAACTGTTGTTGCTATGTCTCAGGTAGCTTAGTGGTAGGTTATTGTGAAGATTGAGTACATGGTTGCATGTTCTA
This sequence comes from Protopterus annectens, assembly GCF_019279795.1. Lineage (NCBI taxonomy): Eukaryota > Metazoa > Chordata > Ceratodontiformes > Protopteridae > Protopterus > Protopterus annectens. Next base: position 1,536,262,436 of record NC_056735.1, read on the forward strand.
ATCCTGACAGTGGTCATTTTACCTCTCAGACCAGGCACTGGTAGTGCAAGGGTGATTAACGCACATTTCAGCAGTTGTGTGTTCCAAATGTCTATTATTCTGTGGAATACTACCTATATATGCAAGCTGTGGTTAAGGTATACTATGTAACATGTAAATCATCTCTGACTGTATTGGGATTTGAGCCAGGACTGCACAGATATTATGCAAATGCTGTAGCCATTCCACTATTGACATTAACGTTCCTTCTGCCTATTTCCTATGTCCATGAATCCTATGTGTAAGCTTGGCTACACAACAGGCGGAGCCACCCACACCCAGTGAGCTTCTCAAAATACTGACATGACACATGAATTGAGAGACTATACATTAACATCCTAACTACATTTAGCATAGCCACTCACTGACACACTTCAAGGGAAACCTTGATATGTGACTGGCCAGAAGTATATACACCCCTGGGATCATGTGTCCCAGACACATACAGCTAGGGTGTGCAGGAGCCTCTCCAGTTTTACAGCTGCAAGACCTGTTTGGGAAATTGAATGCTGTTGGTTTGTCATGTTAACATTCCCTTTTGAGATCACTATGTGCTCCTATCACCCTACAGCACCCTAGTCTTCAACAGCTTCCAGCAACTCTGGCTGGAATCACTTCATTGGCTATGCTTGACAGAGGCTCATTTACTTCATCAATGGTGCAGGTAAAGCCACCACACTGTAGCTATGCTTCTAAATGCCCTTGGGCAGATAGCCTACTACCTATCTGTGAACCTCTACAGTGCAGGGCATCTCCAACATCATATGTGATTATACAGAGTTTTCTGATCACAATATACAGTGTAAATTCACCATGTAGTCAGACAACAGTTAAGTACAGCAATAGCATGCAGACTACTGATACATAATCACACCAAAAGCCTATCTTGCAAGCTAGTGGACATGTATAAGGTTCAGGCTTTGTATTGCTTACCAGTAGGTTGCCTACAGCAAAGATGGGACACAAGCACAGATGGGATACATGCCTGCAACAATGCCATACCAACTTGCATGTGTCAGCCTAAGGCTTTGGAATGCTGGGCAAGGCTATTGGTGCCCCCATGGTGCCATTTTTAAGCAGGTCTCAGAGGTGAATTTCACCTCCATGAACTGCACAATAGCAGAACCAATGAGGGTTAGGCTACTCAACACCAGGGATAATACTCACAACATGCACGTACTCACAGCACAGCTCAGTATGGACAACATCTACATCTGTTCTGTGACTGGGACCTGTATAAAGCTCCTATGAGCAAACCGGCACTACCAGACTACAACCCATAACACACATTTCAGCTACTGAACATGGACTGAAACAGACATGGAGGGGGTTTATCCATATTCATTGGAGATAGCTACACCTCCAAATTAGTGGAACAGCATGACACCTCTGTGATTATCCATGTGCAGCTAACATCAGCCACAACTGCAATGAAAACTGTGAGCTGCTACAGGTAACCCTCCATGACCCAGGAGCACCACTACAACTATCTGGAGACAGTGGTAAGCATGACAGTCCTACCAGACACCCTGTTATTGGTCAATGTTGGCTACCCTACACTTAACTGGATAACCTACTTGAGTATTCACTTCCAGGCCCAGCACTTCCTGGGATTTATCCCCTCATATGGCCTGTATCAGTTGGTAGACGGACTAACGAGAGGTGAACACATGCTAGAAGTGGTAATCACTGACATGTGCAACAGGTGCACTACAGCAGATGTAAACCAGTCATTGTTTAGATCTGACCATGAACTATTCAATGATGATTTCTACTCCCAACCATCTCCCCCACCCAAGGAACACACAGTGAATACCTTTCCTATAGCTAAGTTCACAGTACTAATGACAGAGGTGGGAGGGTTCACGGCCCACACGCTCAGGGATGACACTGCTCAAGATACAGACAGAATTACGAATGCACTCTATAAGCACCTACAAAGATGTATGGGTTGTGCCATCAATTGTAAACCAGGAGTCGCTACTCCTAAACAAGGACACCAGTCTGCTGAACCTCTGCATTATACAGGCTATACAACAGAAGTAGGACAGTAGTCCAGAACAACAGCAAATCCCAAGACATGCAGATGTCTGTGACCAGTATTAGAAAGATGCTTATGTTACTCATGTAATCATCCAAGGCTGACATCCACAGGTAAATAGGCATGGAGTCGGAATATGACCACAAAGGCTTCTTTGGGAATGTCAAGGATGCAAGCAGTAACACACAGATTTGCACTGTGTTGGTGGAATATTGCACTGAATATACTTACCCTACTGATATCACCAACACACTTGATACATTCGAAGCAGGCTTCACCCCCTACTAGGCCCACAACAATACCCAAAACGTACAGTATCTCAGACATCTGAAACATACAGGTGGTAATGGCCCTTTCAAATGGCATGACAGAGCATCAATGGAGGCAGATGGTGTCCCAGACTGCATACTGCAGACACTACAAGACAAAGTGACCCCCCCCCCACCTAATACAGCAATTCAACATCAGCCTCTACACAGGCTACATGGCCATTCACTGGGGCATGGCAACAGCTATTACACTCCAGCAAGGTGGTGACACAATTGACCATGGTAACTATCACCCCATAGGCCTGAGTAGCCTGATCTGCATGGCTATGGAGTGCATCCTCATGGCACTCATTAACATAGACACTGATAACCTCCAGACACTTGACCCAACCCAGGTCACCTTGACTGAGTGCAGATCATGCCTACTGAACCAGTTTGACATCTTACAGCTACCTAGACTTTAGGTGTGGGGTGTGGTAGTTCACACATACTACCTGGACCTCACCAAGGGTTTTGACACCATTCCCCACTCAGGTATTATTTCTACACTCACCAGCCAGTACATACACCCATACATCACAGGTTGGTTTGCCAACAGGCTAACACAAACAACCCACATGGTAAGCCTAGCAGCCTCCAGGTCCAACTCTAGACCAGTCACAAATGGTGTCTCATAGGACTCAGTCCTGGGACCCCTATTGTTTGCCATATACTTCTCAGAGTTACAGGCTAACACAGGTGGACTACAGCAGGCCATGTTTGCTGATTACTGCAGACTGGGAGCCATAACTGACAGTCCAGCTGTCACAGATGTCCTTCAAGGGGTCTCACATAGACCAACACAGGGTGTCAGAGTGATGGCCTCCAGCTAAAGGCCACATACTGCATGATCATTCCATTTGCGCAAACTACACACGCACACATATTAACACATGAGTGGCAGACACTATAATTCAGACAACATAATGGGTACGTGGGGACTACATTACATAGTGATCTCTCCTTTGACAGTCATATGTTCGAAGTAGTTAGGACATCCATCGATGTAGGCCATCTGATTACTTAAGGGTTCACATCTAAACAGACTTAGGTTATTGTGTCCCTTTACTCATCAGTCATCAATCCCATCATCGAGTATGATAACCCATTTTGGATGTACCTCAGAAGACACATCTGACAGCTGGAAGGGCCATGAATGTACCTTGCATATAGGGATAATGCCCTCAGACATGTGTCCTATGCTGCCAGACTGCATAAACTCTTGCATTACTCAGTGGCATCTTGTTTACTCAGAGATGATATTTAATGGCCAACAAAGCCATGTCCAAGTCAGGCTTAATGGGTATGCTCCCCCTATGGGCATCCATGTCACAGTGAGCCACACACTGTAATGAGCTACATCTTGCCACAACCATAACTGGAAGATGCTGGAGTGACAGATTCCTGTCATGGGTACTCCTAATGATTTGGAACTACATCCCTGATTACATTATACGGAACCCCTCACTAACATTCCAGGGAATCCTTGCAAAGTGGGTAGGGAACAGTGGATACACCCCAGGGATCCCTCAATTGGCTCTGCTCCACAGAGGGACAGTTTGTTAATCAATGCGGTGGTGACAGCAGACACATTTTGGCTATGCTTATGAATGGCCTCAGGCAGTTAGGCATGCACCTACCTATGTATCTATGAACCTATACATACAGTATCGACACATGCTGATATCTTAATTTACTGTTCAGGTATTGACTTACCTTGTGCCAATGGCAGTTGTGTGTACAATAGTTGAGGGCTGCCTATGTAGGATGCACACAGTAGACCACCTATACATGACAATTTACAGGTGGTCATGTGTGTGTGCTATCCATGTTTGCTGTATGTGCAGGTGGAGAAGGGTGTCAGTACATAGGTGCCTACACTGTCAGTGTGTGTGCTATATGTTCCCTCTTTGCCAAGGCATGGGCATACTGGGCACACCTCCATCTGCCTACTGGGGCTGGCACAGGGTGTTCGTGGTCTGAGTCCCTCTGTGCCTGTGGGGCCCTTGGCAATGGTGGTGGGCTGTGAGGGCCTTTACCATTCTGTCCCTGCTGCAGTTGTTTCCGCAGGATCTTATTGTGTAGCATGGCACATACTATGAAGATGTGGGCACACATGCCTGGAGAGTACTGCAAGGCTCCACCAGATATGTCCAAGCAACAGAACCATGATTTCAGCATCCCAAACACGCTCTATGATGATTCTGGTTTCTGCGTGTGCCTCATTATGGTGTTCTTGCGAGGCTGTGTGTGCATTTCTGATGGGAGTCATCATCCACAGTTCCAGTGCATAGCCAGCATCTCCCATCAGGTGGCCATATGGAATGTCCCCCCTGGCAAATACCTGATACAGCTGTGAGGCATGCCAGATGTGGGAGTTGTGATAGCTTCCAGGGCTGCCAGCACACACATCCAGGATAATGGCCTGGGCATTGCACATGAACTGGCAGTTGATAGCAGGGTATCCCTTGCAGTTTATGTAGTGCCTACCCTGCTCACTGGGTGGTGTCTTGATGTGTATGTGCCTGCAGTCTATTGCGCCCAGTGCCGCTGGGTAGTCTGCCACACGATGGAAGAGAAGCATATTGCTGGCCAACTCCTCCTGTGTTCGGGGGAAGTATATGTGCTCATTGGCATGTGGTAACAAGGCATCCAGGAACTGGTGGGGTACTCTGGATGTTGATACCTGTGAGATCCCCATGATTTCCCCAGTTGGCCTTTGAAAAGTACCTGTGGCTAGTATTCTCAAGCTTACACATACCTTCGTGTCCACTTTGCTGGGTTCCCCTCTGTTATTTGTGGCACTGAGGCATGGCCGGCACAGATCAACAAGTTGCTGTATGGTGTCCCTGTCCACCCTGTAATGCTCTACTATCTCCAGATCATGTTGCCCCTGCCAGGTTACCCTGGGTCTGAACACTCTTCTCCTCCTCCAATGCCTGAGATGGTTGTCAGCATCATCCTCCACACCACCCTCAGTCTCCAGCACATGCTGGTGAATGAAAGATATGGCAGCCCCCTAACATGTACATATTGAAAGTTCCCCGTCTGTATACACCAATGGTGCAGAGTGTCTGGGAATACACAAGTGTGTGTGTGTGGAGCTTTCACACTTTATAGTATTGTGCAATGGATGCTGCTGGTGTAATTGGGTGTGTATGAGCAATTCCAGCTGCAGGGTATCTTAATTATGGGTTTTACAGCAGGTACTGCTATTGTGGGGCCTTTGGTGTTGACTTACCCTTGGCTGCCATGATTCATCTATTGCCCTTTACTTCACTTTTCAACCCGATTCCCCTCCCATTGTCAGGCATGCATCCAGCTGCCTGCTTTCTTGTTTTGTACTTTCCCAACCCAGGATTGTGTTATGAAATGTGTTATGTACCTGATCTACTACAAGTTTGCTTTGTTCTGCTGTGACAGTTCTTTTTTCCTTGCAGTACAGCACCTCTCCTTTCCTGTTCTGTAGGTAGCTGCTAGCAGACTTGTTAGCTGTTAGCAATGGCCCACTGTGAGTTCCTAGGTGTTAATTGCTCATTTGTACTCCAATTACCATGCTGCAACATTTCCTTATTGTCTTCCCATATCCTTCCTGTTTCAGCTGTGGTGCGCGCCGCACACAGCCGTTTACCAGGTTTTGAGCGCGTTTTCATCCACGTTCACATGCACTTTCGGTTACCTTGTGTGCTCTTAGCTAAGCAAAGCTATGGCTACTTCCACACCCCTATTCTGCGGCTTTGCTTAGCAACAGGCAACCCAGATTAGCAATGCTCCAATGTGCTTACAGCTAAGGTGGCGCACCCCTCTCTTGATGTCATGTTTATTTCCAAGCCACAACTCGGTGTTGTACTGCTACTCTGTGAGGTACATCCTTATACCGGCGGGGATTTTGCGATTCAGTATTACTTGACTCATTTGCATGGCGTTGACTACTAAAACCTAGTTACCGCACAGAACACTATCACAGACCCTTAACAACCCTTGTACCATGGTTGTGGTGTAGCATGCGTACCATTGACTATTATGGGGAATTCATGAAATGTGTTACATTGCAGTTTTATGACATATAAATATATTTTCATTGTGATCCAGTTTGCGCACTGATGCACTGCGATTTTACTTTGCGTTAGTGTGGCCATGACAATAAATATTATTTTTTATGTGTTGTGCATGTTTTTTTATGCCATGGTCTATATATTTAGCCATTGGCATATATTAACATTATAATACGTATGTTTGGTCTGCTGTAATGGCTCCGATTTTATGTTTGAAAAAATGTAAACCATTTTTTTGGTTTACATTTCTGCATGCTTACGCTACGCCTGCACCACTTCATGAATCATTATATACCTTCATTTGCATGCTACACTGCTGCGCATGGGGTAATTAGCATACATGCTCTCAGAGCTGCGCAGTTGTGGTGTGCGCTGTTAGTGCACGTGGAAACAGCTCATACCTGCATCGCTCGGCAGCCATATTGGCATTAGATCACCGACTCTACGCCTGCGCCTGGCAAAAGCTTCATGAATCCCAGAGTTAGTCTTTCAGTTTTGGATTCCTGTATGACTTCTGATTAGATTACAGTGTGTTTGCAACAATTAAAATGAAATCAGGCCCCTCTAACATATTCTTAGCCCTGGGAGTCATACTTTGTTCCTACAATATCTATTTCAGGCTTTTCCATTTTTAGATTTCTAGACATTCTTCTAATATTCCAAAATGATCAATGGTTGCAAACTGAAGCCATGTATGTCATTGATCTAGTGCCTTCATAAATTACATTGATGAAGCAAATAATCCTGATATATGTAACTACAGGCCATATTCTGAAGTCTTTTAGGATACCTTTAATCATGTCAGAAAATTCAGAGATGCTTTATTAAGTGTATTTCAACCTACTGTGCGTTACTTTTAATCTCATGGGTAATCCAATAAATGTCATAAAGACCATGAATATTTCTATATACTGTCATACACTAGAATGCAGGTCAAATAGACTGTATTATGAATTTCTCTCTCAATTACATTGTGTATATCCACTAGCAAAGATTTTGGAACCTGGTTTTTGTGTTTGTTAAGCTAAATGGTATGATGAAATAGAGGAGATGAAGGACAACAAACTCTCTAATGGTGTGCTTATCGACCCTCATAAGTATATAAAATTATGTGTAAAGTGAAAGACTGTCTAGACTATCTTATTAGCCCAGGAATCTTTAAGCCTGAAATCTTCTTCTTTAGAATCCTCTGGGGTTTCTCTAGTTGTCTAATACATCATGTAAGGTGTTTTCTGAATGGGGACATTGTAATCTACAAATTGTTCGCATCAGTGACACATATAAGGAAAAAATGTCACCATTAGATCAGGATGATATAACCTTGGCCATTAGCTGTGCTAAGTGGAAGGATTTTCTAACTACAGTTGACCCTTGATTAGAGGTGAGGGAAGTTTCACTCCAGATACCTAGGTCCGAGGCTACATTTTTGTGCAATAGTCAAGTATTGTCTACACTGTATGTTCAGGGAAGGAGCTGCTTGCCAAATGAAAGAATACTGTACTCTTTGACATTTAATTTAAGCCAGTTTTTATAAACTGGATATAATGGGATAAATGCATTTTTTGGAGAGTCTTTGGCAAAGAGTGGAGAACAATGTTTTATCAATTATGTTTTCAATGATGCAGCAGGACATGCAGCTGAAGCTCAAAACAAACACTGTTTTTTTCTGATAGGATTCTGAGTCTTTAAGTGACCGATGTCAACTTTTTTAAAATTTAAAATCTGTCCACTTAACAGTCATATGTGTGTGTGTGTGTGTGTGTGTTTACACTTTGTTCATTTCTTATTCAGACCATGTATATCAACACAACAATGAAGGTATGTAATTGATAAGGTAATGGAACCTGGACAACTAGTAACTAAAAGCAAGAAAAATAACACAAAATAAACATTCCCCCGGATTCACGAATCCTCCATGTAAGACTTAAGTATTACTCCGTGGCTGCAGTTGAACGGCATGACGTCAGCATGCCATGAATATTCTTGAGGGCACACTGACTCAACCGTAAATCTTACACGGACTGTGTAGGAAAGCAGGGGGCATGCCCGACTGCCGAGCAGTCTAAATGTCCACGCCCCTGCAAGATTTGGAAAACTAAAATGAAATTACACAAGAGCGAGTCCACTCAAATGTCCTTGCACCCAACACCATACTCCCTGACATTATAAACCCCGATCACAGTTATAAAAAGTAAAACATTAATTTTATTTTTTTTTAATTCCCGAAATAGCTGCCCGTATTTGCACGTGTGTGCGCAGGTGCGCCCATTGCTTAGCTGTAGTTAGCAATTCCGACATGGAAGAGCATAAGAAAGAATGTTTATACAAATCACACCAAATAGCAATAGCATAATGGTAGAGCATTCGCACAAAGAAGAGGCAACCATGGTTCAAATCCTACCACTCTTCTTCTTATTTATGTTTTAAATCAGTATATGGAATAATACCTGACAAATATGATTCAAATATTAGTAAAAAGCAGTGAAAAGGCCAATGTATCAGTGAACAAAATATATATTTTGAAAGGATCCTGATATATAATTGCTTGCAGTTAAGCAGCGCTTTACCCAGTGCAATAGAGGTGCCCAAAGTTTAAGAGTGCTTTACCCAGTGCAATAGAGTTGCCTAAAGTTTAAGAGCACTTTACCCAGCGCAATAGAGTTGCCCAAAGTGTGAGCGCTTTAGCCAGCGCAATAGAGGTGCCCATAGCGAAATAGCGCTTTAACCAGCGCAATGTGTTTGCGTGGAGATGTGCGCCGTGCCAACCAGGGCACCGTAGGGCACCGTGGAGCAACGTAGAGCAAAGTTGCTTAAATGCAGCCACACCTCCTAGCCTGTCTGGACAGTATGAAAATAAAATGAATGACAAGGTTCGAACCCAGGACTCTGTGCATCATAATTAAAGTACAGAACCGCTAAGCCATGACAACTTAGGGAAAACAGCCACTGTTAACATACATATACTTAGTAATGGTAGATTATCCATTACTAAGCAGGTCTGCAGTCAGCCAAGAATTTTCAAATAGGCCAATCACAAAAAAGTGCGGGAAATTTGGCATATTTAAGCCCCATAGGCGGGAATACTCACCATAACTGATTGTAGCTCACATCTGCAGTTAGAATGGCTGGTGCTGGAGAGGGTACACGCTTCCGAGCGCAATGTTGGGGCATTGCGGAGTCGAAATACATGGTTTGGCTCCTTGTCCACCGTCATGAGTCAAGACTCCTGTGGGGCCAGTTCCAAGGGATGGAGTACAAGGCAGAGGCTTGGAACTGGTTAGCTCATGACCTCACCAGTGTCACATGCGTTCCTCGGACTGGTGAGCAGGTCCATCACCACCACGCAGACCTGAAGAGACGGAAGCAGGACCGCCTGAACCAATGGATACAGGAGGCCCATGGGATGCAGGATGCCTCACAACTGAGTAGCTAGCCATGGAATCCAGTATGTAAGAATTAATAATTGATTCTGTATAACAGATAGGTATGGCTCAATATCCCTTTATTTACTTTACAGCTGCAGGTGACCGTGCTGCGAATCAGCAAGCCTACGCAGATAGGCTGCTAATGCTGCACCAACAGGCAGGTTAGTGATTATTATGCATGTATTGTTATATAAAATAGGGGAGATAGCATGAAATAAAGTGTTGTAGTCCAATAATACAGCCATAAAATGGCCTGGATAAGTCCTCTGCATGTACTGTCAAATAAAAAAGTCAGAGAGCAAGAAAAAGAGTGTAGTAACCCATTAAGAAAGGTAGCATATGTCCGGAATAATATCTCTGCAGGTATTGTCATATAAAATAAGTGAGTGAGCCTGAAAAAGAGTGTTCTAACCTATTAATAAAGATATAATATGTCTTGAATATGTCTTCCATATGCACCATTATAACAAATAAAGGAGTGAGCCTGTGGAAAAGTGTTTAATGTCATTAATAAAGATCTAAAGCTCGGAGTGTGTCTGTGTCACTTAGTTTGAAATGTTGTTGTACCCTTGCATTATACAAATAGTACTGTTTTAAAAAGTGCTGGCAACCCAGAGTTGTGTAGTCCCATATAAAGTGGGTGATGGAAGTGCTAGTAGCTGTGAAACATATATACAGTCCTCAACAGTCAGTTACTGGCTGGCATGCATAAGTAAATCTGGCACATGAGTAGCATGTTAATTTGTTCCCCAGAAATGTGAGTGTGTGTCAAGAAATGCAGGGTTCTGTACAAATTGAAATGGAAATGTCATGTGAAAACATCCAGATATGTAGATAAAGAAATATAAATGCAATCAAGGAATATGTAGCAGTAATATCTGCATCTTGGACAGTTAGTATGTCAGATATAGGTCAGGCATATATTGAACTAGCCAAACCCATTACACAACCTAATGCATGGTGGCAAGTGTAATAATACATGTAGGGGATATACACTTGCAGTCACTAGGAATGTAGTGTAGACTAAAAGTAATTATAAGATGTTAATCGAGGTTTTTTTTCTACTGTATGTGCATAAACCATGCAATTCCACACCTCAATGGGTATGTGTAATCTTAAATATTTGTTGGGACATATGTCCTATTGTTCTATAAATATTTGCATTCATGTTGATGCATGTGTCCTGTTCAAACACCGCAATCATGGTGGCCTGTTGCTACCAAACATCCCTGCATGCTGTTGGAATATCCACTGTCGTTCAATATATGCATGTGTTATGCTTGCTGTTCAACTGTTGGAACCTTGGTGTGTTGGGTTAATGGAAATATTACTGCATGCTGTTACAACTAATCTGGAATGCTGTTGTTTATGTTGTAATTAAACACACCTAATCACAGAGTGTATGGGAAGGCCAGTCCCAGCGGACCCACCTGTCCCTCCTCAGCTGGTGAGTGCACCTGGCACCAGCAGGTCCGGTGCCCAGCCCGGGCTCCCCTCCTCCGTTGGCCCTGTGCCACCTTCGGGTGGAAGTGCTGCAGGGGATGGGGTTCGTCCCCCCATGCAAGCGTGGGCAGAGAAGGGCCACCTGTCACCCTTTGAAGGGTCCGGGCTGTGGTGCATAGAGAGATCCAGGGTTCAGTTACAGATCCCCTATGCCAGCTCGAGGCGAGAGTTGAGCGTGTCATGGGTGAGCCTGCCCATCCTACGCAGCCCCCAGCACAGCCACCCTTGCGGCTGTGAAGGTGCAGTGGTGACTGTCCATGGGTGGGGATCTCAGTTCCACTGTTACCATCTGTGAGCTCATGGGCTTGCGATTTCCAAACATCCGACCCCATCAATTGTGTTAACCCACCCCATGTGTCATACACCACCCCTGTAAGCGTCTTGTCTGTCTTGTCTGTTTACCTCCCCAACCTACCTCCCCGAACATACCTACTTCCTCTACCTCACTTTCCACTCTCACCTGGAAGATAAAAAAGGGGCAATCTGTACCCACAAAAAAATTACGCCCCATACATAGTTGCCCATTTCGCACACATGTCCATTGGACATGTAAACTGATAATTATAATTGGCAGTACAACATACTTTGTTGTCCTCACCCCTCTCCCAGGGGTGGATGGTTTCAAATTTCATTCCAAATTTATTGCATATGCACAGCTGTTGCTGGTAAAGAAATTGGCAGCTATGGACCTTCCCTACACCTGTCCTGCACATCCCGAGCTTGTTTACCTACTGTCTGTCCCTCTTTGTGCCCCCTTTTTCACCACTTTCCTATCTCCCTATTTTCTTTTCTTTAAAAGAAATTAGTGTGGGGGTTAGCGGGAATAAGCACTTTTAAGCAGTAGTAATCAGGTTTAAGTGAGTGGGCGCATGTGTGTGCTTAGCTAAGCGTCACTAAGCATCACGCAAACCTGCCCAAACCCACTTACAACTGCTTAAAAGTGCCTTATTCACTCTATGGAAGGGCCCTTGTTCTGCTCAGCAGCAAAAGAAAAGACCTCTGCCAGTCTCGAATCCCTGACCATTGACACAACAGAATGCATGAATTACCACTAAGCCACAGCAGATACACAAATAACTTAGTGCTGAAATGAATATATTATGCATTACAATGAGGGACTGTAAATGGAAATTAGGAATGGTATAACAGAAATACTGTTCTGTGGGTCTTTACCAGCAGTTGTTGTGGAATTGCATGACATGACTGTGAAAAAAGAACCAGGCATCCAAGCAGGGAATAATGTTACAGTAGCACCTTACAAACACCACACAGTATCAGACCAGGATAAATACTGGCAAAGTTGAATAGGGCAGAGGCTAGACACCCCAACTGTGACTGCTTTACAGGGATGTCCCTGATTTGTAAACAAATGTTAGCTGTGCCCCACTGAATCACTCTGGAAAGTACTAACTTTAGGCAGACAAGTGTGGAATCACACATAATGAATAATGTCAATAGGCAAGAGTAGACACTGCTTGCTCGTCAGAAAAGGTGTAGGTATACATATGCTCTGATTCCCAAGAAAGTCTCAACTGCAATATGTCTGTAATATATTGCAGGTGTATCTCATGTATATGTACCTTTCACTGAGGCTGTTCGAATATATACCTGAGAGTATCTGAGGCCTGGCAGAGCTGGAAACACACAGGCATATCAGCATTACTGCTGTTACACACTCGGAAAATAGCTTTGGAAGGAGTTCCACAAGCATGCCCTTATGTAGGAGTACAACACAGAAATATCACAGGATGTAGCCATGTACTGCTAGCAACAAATGTGACAATGCCAATGTGCCAGTGCTGAAAAGACTGGTGTGGTGCATAGACAAAGTATAATAGGCTAACCTCTAGCTTCCATCTGGATATGTCCACAGGTGGGAGCTACACAGACAGACTACTTGCCTTGATAGACTAACAGGTACACAGCAACCCTGTATGTTCAGCAAGATAAACCTCACATGATAATAAAAAATGCTCTTTGCAGTTCTGCACCCCTACCCAAAGGTACAACACACCTGTGTATTCAGGCAAAAACCAGGGTGTAGGTAGGCATACTCAGTACTGAAATATGTCCAGTTGTGTTGAGCAGCCTGTGCTAATGTCAACACAAACAAACCACAAACTGTTCAGAAGTGAGCAACGTAATAATTACAGTATAGCAGTTCACAAACACTGTATGTGCCACAGGAATACAGTGCAATAACCACATTTGTATGGCCGTTAAATGTCTAATTCAGAAAGAAAGTACATACTCCCATGTATCCTGTGTTAGCATTTGGAGGGGTGAGTACATGTCTACACTGAGAAGTGTGTACTGGAAGCAGAAACATTCAGATTTGAGTACAACATGCATATCACTGGCTACAACCCTAGCTTCAGATAAGAGACATATACCAACCTTCTGACTGACACAACGGTGTACAGAGCAAACAAGCATGGGCCCCACCTTGGAAAGCTGAAAGGGCTATGCCTACCTAACCTAGCATTTTATAGCAGTGGGCTGCAATTACAGTGAGTAATGCAATCACCACACAGCAGGCTGCATGCAATTACTGAATGGTGGGCAGCAATTGGTGCAGAGGATGTCACATGCACAAGTGCAGATACCTAGAAAAGCAGGCTGTACCTGCTGTCCACACATGCAATAATATCATTGCAGGTACAGGGAGATAGAGAGTGAGAGCGAGAGAGAGACACAGACAGAGACACAGATAACAGAGAGAGAAACAGAGACAGAAACAGAAAATGAGGGAGAGAACCCAAAACAAACAACCAAAAAAAAAAAAAAACCTACAAAACTGTAACAGATGGAGCAGGGAAATACAAAGGTAAGGTATGTAACTCATATGTAACTCATATGTATGTGTTGGCATATAGTAGATGTTCCTGAAGAGTACTCTACACACTGCAAATCATCCATGTGTGGCAGCAGTACGTATCTATCTGTATCTGCACATGTGCATAGGGCAAGGGACATACTGCAACTGTTAGTGAAGGGTGGGCAGATATCTGTCATTGAAGGTTGTTATGTGCATATATCTATGTAGGTTGCAGTGTGTGGCATAGAAAACAGCATGCAGTGCTGATATATGTCATGTGCTGGTTAAACATTGTGGGACTGATTTGTCAGATCTGCTGTGTTACAGCCAGTGAAGCCTGCTAAAGCCACATGGGCCGAGGACACCCACATGCATTCTGCACAACACTGTGCAATATAATCACATAGCTGTACATCCCACAACTGTCGCATAAGTGATATCCCCACCATGAAAGGTGGACTGTACATGTCCCTATATGTACATCTATATGTACAGCAATGGATGTGTACATGTATGTGTATAGATATGTATATATATATATATATATATATATATATATATATATATATATATATATATATATGTATATATATATATATATATATTTATACACACACATATATATATATATATATATATAGAGAGAGAGAGAGAGAGAGAGACATGGGACCATATGTACTGCAACAGGTGTGTGGTGACCAAGGCATGGACTGTAGACAAGTGTTGATACTGCAGTGCCATTCCTCCTTTCCAAAACACTGTACCCATTAACTACCACATAGGTAGAGATCTACCCAACACCAAAGGTGTGATAAGGGAACATGGGACACTGGTGGACAGTAGCCAGCTCTTTGATAAAGACAGTGCCACACTAGACCTGTAATCTGTCTGTGTGGTATGTGTCATGACAACAGGTGTGTCATCTAGGGAAATATAGGTCAGTTCCCCTCTACTCATCACAATGCCCTGTGTGGTATGTACCTCATATGACAACTACAGCAGGTGGAAAGGCCACAGGCATACCTCACAAAGGGTAATAATTGCCGCAAACAGATGCCCTATGCAGACTGACTCACAAAGCCACATCTAGACTGTATTGCATACCAGACACACAGAGGTGACCTCTGTCAGACATACAGAGGTATGTCAAACCCATAACAGGGTGACAACCACCATGGCAACATATCACAATCCCTCCGGGATACACGCTCTAGGGCCCTAAACCTCGTCAGCTCACTAAACAGCACATGCTGGAGGGATAGGTTCCTATCTCAGAGACATGCCATACACTGGAATAGACCACCTAGCAATAGCAAACAAGGCTCCTCATTAGCAGTTGTCATAAATACCCCTGATGATTGTTTGGTAGATTGGTAATACACCCCAGGAACCCCCTCTATGGTCCTGGTTGGCAGAGGCAAGTGAAATCAAAGTACATGTGTGTTAAAGGCCAGGGTAGCATATGGCTAGGCTGCTGTAGGCCATAGGGCTAATAGCATATTACCTACCTATGACACTATGCACTCACACATGTACTCAATGCAATTCCTGCTATATGAGGTTGAATAAGTGTAACGCTGAATGTGTGCTAGGTCTGTAAAGGTGTGATAGGTTAGTGTGAAGTTGTATCTGACATGGTAGTGTCTATCCTAGCTGTGACGCCAGCAAAAGATGTGTATTTTACTGTTAGGCAGATGTAGTAGTATGGCATACGATGTGATGTAGTTCCTTGTTGATGACCTTGGTGTCTCATTGTAGGCTAAAGCAATACATGTATGCTTAGTGAGTGGTACTGCTGGTGAATCCAACTCCCATATGAACTGTAGTACTACCTGAAGCTGTAGACCTAAACAGCACAGTATGGTGTGTGTTCACATTGCTTGGAAACACTGTGTTGTGTTTCCTGTAGTCTGCACAGAGGGTAAAACTCAGGCATAAGTGTTTGTAAGTAGTGGCACACAATACTGTATGGTACACAGGTAATGCTCATCTGTGTTGGCATACAGTGGTGCGTTGTATGTTTGTCTGATGTGTGTGTAATTATGCCTGTACCATGGCTGCAATCATACGTGTGTTACAGGGTATACGTGTGTATCCAGCAACATATATACTCTGTTACAGCAGTATGCCACCTATAGTAGCAACTGTACACATATGTTAGGCAGGGCTATGGCATCAATGACTAGGGTGGTTGACTGGTACTACTGTAACTGTACTTTACATTCATTGCAATGGATGACATCTCTGTTCGTGCATTGGTGTGATATATACCCATGTTTCGAGGTTGAGCATTGTATCACAAACAGTGTGCCGGGTACTGTTGTATAGTGGTGTGATATATAGAGTGTGCCAGGCACTGTTAGTCAGTTGTGGCCTGAGAACCAATAAGTGGTATTGAACGTGTGTAACCTCTGACAGACAAATGGATGGTATATATGTCAGTAAAGTGATATCTGTGGTTAAAGGTGTAAAGTGTGCCACAGGACTCGCTCATACATATTGTTCATATGTTTTTCAGCCAGATGGCCCACCAACGCAACCCGTCATACACAGCAGCGGAGGAAGATGAGATTTTGCAAAGCCTGGTGCAGCAGTACACAATGCTGTTTTCCCGAAGCAGCCAGCACCAGCAGGAGTGGACTGCACTGTGGCAGGATCTTGTTCGTCGGGTAAATGACATAGGCATGCATAACTGGACATATGAGCAGGTACGCCATCACTGCAGTAATTTAATTAGACGTGTCTGGTGGCGTGCATCTGATATCCAAAGACAACAGCTTGCCATAGGTGGTGGGGTGGCCATTTATCCCCCCTCACCAGAGTGGAGGAGCTGCTCCTAAGCATGGTGACTCCTGGACAATAGCAGCAACAACCTCTGACATGTGTTGTCCTGGAGGCCGAAGCCACCCAGCATGTTCACACGGAGCAAGCAGGTAGCATGCCTTATCTGTAGACTACAGTTAACTGTATTGTTAGATGATGTCTACGTGAGATGTGTACTGTGTGTTTAGCAGTTGTGCTGCCTAGTGTTGTGCAATACTGATATTTGGAATATTATCTCTACACCTGTGACTGTTGACTGTTGTTCTACTGTAGTTTAGCATACCCACTGTAGCAATGCCACAGTTATGGCCACTGACAAACTCTCTCATATTCTCGTAGGTCCCTCTGGTGTGACAGCAGGGCAGACGATCCATGCTGGTGAGTGTGGTATAACTACAATGTTGGTAATGAAATGTGCATGTCATAGGTGAGGTGTAGGCCATATACATGTAACACACCTATGCATAATGCATGCCGTGCATGTTTGCTGCAAGATGTTGCACAGCTTAGTAATGTCAATAGCTGCCTCAATGACATGCAATACACAGAGCATCAGACACAGTTGTGGCAACACCGTACTGCACATTGGATAGGCATAGTTGCTACAGCTGTACACAACATAACACGTTTATCATACACAGTACACAAGAACATGCTACATATGGCGTTACCACACACCCACTGTAAGGTCACACTTCAGTATCCCACATATCATCCACACACACATGATGTACCTCAGGGGAAGAGGCCTATCATGGGGCTGTGCAACACTCTTCAACACATAACACAGTCATGTTAGGCAATGCTCCCTATTGGACACCTCACACACCCGTGTACAAAGTGGCTGTTTAATTGTGAACGTAGCCACGGCACTGCAGTTCAGGTATAGCATGCCAGACGGAGGTCTGTCACACATTAGTAGCCATGAGTGACCACAAGATGCATGATGATGATGGCACATGGTACTACACCCCATCCAGTTACAGTGACCACAGTACTACACATAGCAGTCATTGCTTTGCACCTCAATGTTGTGTGGGTGCAAACATATGCACCTATACACAATATGCATAGCATGTTGTGTGTGTGCTTACATATGCCAGTATACACACTATGCACAGCAGTCGCCATCTGTACAAAGTGTCACATATATGTCCTGGAATGTTATTGGGTGTAAAGGTCACATGACACACATTGGGTATGTCTGGTGTTTAATGTTGTAGTCTTGTAGCATGCCATGTCATGGCTGGCACTGACATATCTGCAATATGTCCCACACTCACCATAACCACTGTACAATGGCCATGTTGAGCATTGGGATTCCTTCACTTCTACATGCACCACTCATTCCGTGTGTATACATAGCATGCATGTGCTACACCTGTGCCCGCTATTATGTGTTATGGACGCAGACACTGTAATCACACATGGCAATTTATGTGTCACACAGATAACACATGCAGCCATGGTATGTATACCGGTGAGTGATGGTGCACAGGACATTGCAGAGCTGATAACACATGCACAACAATGTTGTGTTCATGTACACATTGTGTTCCAGGGTGTAGCCATTCACTGAACAACTACTCACATGCATCAAAGCCATGTATAATGTCATTAAATAGGGCCATCTACACTTGCACTGCATAGTCTTGAGTAACACATATTCTGCATGCTGACACATGTGAGGTGACTGTTTGTCTTGTGATACTGTCACCCACCTTCACCCACTAATGAGTATGTGTTGGATTGCTGGTGTGTGTGTGTATGTGCTGTAGTGAGTAGTGTATTTGTGTGCATGTGTTCATGTGCTCATGTGTGCATGTGTTCATGTGTTCATGTGTGCATGTGTGCATGTTTGCATGTGTTCATGTGTTCATGTGCTCATGTATGCATGTGTTCATTTGTGCATGTGTTCATATGTACATGTGTGCATGTGTGCATGTGTGCTAACATCATGTACAGATTGTAAAGTGTGTTTCCTGTCTTCCTCTCACAGGTGCTGAGTTTGGGGTGGCTGAAAGAAGCAGGGAACCTGAAGTTACTGCCACTAATAGCAGAGATGATGACACATGTATTCTGGCATAGGAAGGTTTGCCAGTGTCTGTCGCTGGTCCACCAATCGACAGTACACAGCATTCAACCCCATCTATGCACACACTCATACTGCCAATACATCTCTCATCACCAATGGCCTTAGCCGAGGGACAGCATACAGTTGACATTGACCAGGAGAGTGTGGTACCCATGGCACTTGCATCCCCTCACAGCAGCCATAGCCGGATACCTGGAATGGTACCACATTGGTGGATGTCCAGAGGTTCTTGGGGGAGCACCACTGGTCGTATTGCCCCTGGCAGACGTGCCCCCAGAGGTATTACAACCTCCAATATGTTCCGGGCTGTAATGCAGGCACAGGCACATATGGAACGGTACACCAGACAGGGACTAAGGGTGCAGAGGGCCCATTACACCGCTATCAATGACAGCATCCATGACCTTGCCGGTGCCATTCAGAATTACACCGAGGTCATTGATAGATGTTGGGGGGAGACATTAGATGCCCGCCACATGTGTTTTCCATGAGCCAGGACAGTGCGGGACAGTTGAGACGTCGACGCAGATGCATGCCAGCAACAGCAACAGCTGGGAGTCATCGTGGATGGCACACAGATCACAGCCGCTCCCTTAGTGGCAGTACCAGCCCCAGCAATGCTGGGGCTGGCCTGTCCATTGACCATCCTAGTAGATCACATGCACGTGGCTCTGGCCAGTCCCAGCAGGGACATGGGTCCAGTCATCATACCTCTGCCTCTGATGATAGTACCCAGTCAGGGTTGGTACCCGATACTGCCTGTAGCACCCCTGCCAGGCACAGGTACCATGTCCATGGCCAGAGACAGTGATCTGTACAGCCTAGCACGTACAGTCTGTGGCTGTCCCACAACCTCCCGTATATGGCAGCCACATGGTGGAGCTGTGTGCATGTAGACACACACACATTAACCAAACAACTAGGGCTCACACATACACACATACACACACACACACACATCACATCAACATTGGCCCATGCTGTACTGTTGTCCCACACACACACACACACACACACACACACACACACACACACACACACACACACACACACATATACATGTCGATTGGATGGGTTAATGTCGGGCTCTGCAAATGAACAACACACCCTGTGCATATGATGACACATGTGCCATCTCCTGTCATCTGTAACATTGATGCAGGAACAGGCTAACATGGTTCTGATGCACAGGGTGACATTATAGCAGTGTAGCAATATTAGCAAGTTGTCAACAGGAAAGTGTAATGATATCCTTGTAGGTATATCTGAGCAGGCATTATGCATCACAGCTCTGATTGTCAATGTAGCATTGTTTACACCAGTGTTAGGTCTGAGTATGTATTGTCCACCCATGTGCCACTTGGCTGAAGTGTACAGTGTTGCCAGCATGTGTTAGTGAGTGGACAGTACGTGTGTGATGTGTGCATTATAGATTGGCAGGTGTACATCTGTGAACATGGTGGGTGCGCACTGTCTGCATGTACGTGCATAGTGGACACATGGGACGTGTGACATACCCTGTTGTACACATTGTTAACATCTCATAGTATCTTTTGATGGCCAGTATGCATTCTACTACAGATATGTACTAACATGGGTACACATGTGTGTATGACATGGGTTGACAGTATGCTGTGGGTGATACTGTTAATATCTGTCAATGATTTGCAGTCTGGTAGTATACACAACCTCAACAGCATGACTATAACCAATCATTAGATGATGTCCTGACAAATGACACACAGTTGTAGGGAACTCAGTAACAGTTGGATCCTTCCGGTACTATACTATAACAGTAACCAGTGGTATTGACCGCCACCCGTTCCTGCAACCACACCTGTTTGGCATATAGCCCTCTTAGGTACATGCAAACACACTAGGGATATGTTCATCCACATCTGGAAATGCATGCATTGGCCTACAATGCATTTTTTGGATGGGACGCATATCCTACACAAGGGTATCATACAGACAGATACCTGCTGTCCAATACATGCTGCATAGCAGTAAGCCGACTATGGCATAGTCATCCACATTTACTATACATACTATCCCGATAGTACCACATAGATGGTAGCCCTCAACATGTATGTTGGGTACCATTGTGTACATACAGCCACGTGTTATGTCATCTGTCCCTTGGTATCCACATATCCATAGTTATTGCGGAGTCCCTCGGTGTGTCACATAAGACATTAGGGGCCTGAATGCATATCCACAGGGCTGTTGTACACCTATAATGACTGTCCATTATTGCCAGTCGTTGTTGTGTATGAACATGTCTGACATATACCTCAGGCATGTACCCTCACTCACAGTACACTATAGTAACTATCATGGGTGTGTGTGGCACAGATGACCTTGGCCACAGATCACTACAGTGGCCGAGCTTGTCACATACATACATATGTGACCTACAATCTGAGAAGCAGCAGCACAATCTGTCAAAGGAAACAAATGTATTCATGTAGTATGCAGGCTTCACACCTATGTACTGATTGAGGTCACATGTACACATATTTATTTGCCACGCAGATACCTGATGTGTGCAATGCATATACTGTTTTAATCATGATATGTCATACCATAGTAAAAGCAAAACCCACACTGCACTGACCAACTGTGTCACACACACACTCAGCAATTGCAGGATTCAAACCCTTACCTATCTATGTTATGATACCAGAGAGATACGCATTAACATGACGCGCTATATGCTTTGCTGGATGGTTTCTCTTCTCCTGCTATATTTGTAGGAGTTATGTCATCATTAGACTTTCCAAAGAGGAATGTACCTCTTTTAATGTGTTTTCCCAGTCTCCAAAAAGGGCACTCCTCTCATAGGAAATAACACCCCCCCACACACACACCCATACACGCACTGTCAGCATTTGCAGGATTCAAACCCCTACCTAATTATGTTATGATACTAGAGAGATACGTATTGACACAGCGCTATATGCTTTACTGGGAGGTTTCTTTTCTCCTGCTATATTTGTAGGATGCTGACATCATCAGACTGGACATGGTAATGTGTGTACACTTTGTTTTATGCAATCCCAGGAATGAGCCATGTGGGTCAGCAGGTGTCAACAGCTTGAACAGGACCCCATAATTCTTACCTTGTGTGATCTATCTGTGGACACATTGACATTCCTTCATATGTCAACACATATTTATGCACAGACTGTTGGTTTTATGGCTATGACATGTGTCTGGGATGTTGATAAAGGGCTATTCAAAGTCTATGTGGGACATGTGTAGCTCTGTTCAGTGATGTATGTCCTGGGTGGCTACCTTGCAAACAGTCTAGCATGTTTGGGAACCATGATCTGCACATGAACATACCACAGTTGGTAGGGTTGTGTGTTTGTCAGCTTCCAATAGCTCTGTTTATGACTTCAACCATGATGGACTCCATGGCCTTGCAGATCAGACTTCATAGACTTACTGGACTATACTTCCCATGGTGTGTTGTGCACCAACACTTGTGGGGAGTGCCATATGTTGCTGTAACACATAGTCTATCAGGTGATGAAGGTAACCACACACACCACATATCAGTCTCACATAAACCTATAGCGACAGAAATCAAACCACATTATCACACATAAATATACCTGGAGGCTCTACATAAACTCTGTCTAAGCAGCAGAGACCTCCAAAGCAGACACACAAACAACTGCTACCCCACTACAATACCCACATATCACATAGTTCGCAATGCCAGTGTGCCACACAGTCACTGCCCTTCAGGCTAAACAACACACCTAATACACTTGTAATAGGTGACACTTATTGTCAGACACACTGACGTCCCACTCACGAGGCCAAACAAGGGAATAGTCACTTTGAGCTGTCTCTCAGGTGCCAGAATCTGCAACATAACACATGCACTCAGGTCACTCCAAAGCAAGTACAGGACTGGCTCCATCATTGTCCATGCTGGTGCGTACAACCTCAGACGTTCCTCCCTGGACCACATGACATGATACAAAGAGGAACTCTCTGATCATGTAGCCCAGGCCAGTATGACCCTGACCTTGTCTAGCATCTTACACTCACCAAGTATGATGTCACAGTATACCAACAAACTGATCACGTTTAACAGTTGGCTAACATATTTGTGTCATTCAAAGGGGATACAGTGTCTGTCAGCCTGGGGTGAAATGCTCGACATGCCACGTAGCTTCCCTATGGACAGCTTGCGCCTGTCACCCTTGGACTTTCAAATACTGGCTAAGGCACTTGCTACCACCATACTGCCTTTATTAAGCGGGGCTCAAAAGACAAATCCACCTCCATAGACATTACAGCGAACATGACACTGAGGGTAATGCTGCTCAACACCAGATGTGTTACCCTCAAATTGCGCCCACTCAGGAATCTCCTCAGTATGGACAATAGCGGTATCTGTGCACTAACAGATAACTGGTTCAGGCTCCCAAATGCACACCAGCACTACCAGGTTATATTTCATACCATGCTTTCTCACCACAAAACCCAGAATGGCCAACACAAATAGGGGGAGTATCTATATACATCACAGATACACATACCTCCAGGTTGGTAGCATTGCACAAAGCTTTACAGACCATACATATGCACCTAACATTGTGCAAATCTGCCTTTTGGTTTATTCCCTGCTACAGACCACCTTCCCAAACTCAGGAACCACACTTGGCTTTCCTGGGAACACAGGACAATATGAAGGTCTCCCCAAACACCATTATATTGGGTGACTTCAAATACCCACACATTGACTGGGCATAGTACTCAGGCCCCAACACCCTCCCCCAACAGTTGCTACTATTTGTAAACTCATATGCTATGGCACAACCAGTCACCGCACCCACAAGAGGGGACAACATATTGGACATGATCATCACCAACATGGGGACTCTATGTTCCACACCTGAGATATACCCCTCATTGGTAAGGTCAGAACATACATTTATCTCACTGGACATCCATATCCCGTCCCCACTCCCATCCTGGGTAATCTTGGTGAACTTCTCAAAAGCAAACGTTACACTTCTCCAAACCAAAGTGGTATCCTTCAGAGACCCTGGGACAGTGGTAAGTATGGCTCAGACTGCTGAATCCTTTACATACACATTCTATGGACACCAGTGGACTGTATGGATCGTGCTATCCCAAATAACAACTGGACTCACTCCTCCAATGGCAGGGGACCTTTCTGGTAGACCCCAGCCATTAATAAGCTATACAATGTAAGGAGGATGCTACTACATGATAGAGCACAATCCCAGACAGGGAAGGCATCTGTGATCTGTACTAGCAGACAGCTACAATCACTCATGTATTTATGTCAGGCCCGCTTCTAACGGACAATTGCACCAGACACGTAGGACACTCACAAGGCCTTCTTCAGTTAATTCAGGTACCTGGGCGGACACTCACTGATATGCTGTGACTTACTGCATACTGACTAAACATACCCTGAACCCACAGACATTGCCAACATCCTGGCAAACAGGTTCAGTGCAGATGTCCCCCCCCATCCCCCCTAAGGAACTACTGTCCATCCCAACAGAGTGTAACCTCCCAGACATTACAAGTAAACAGTTGAGTGCTGCCCTTCCCACAGCGGACAATACAGCATCAATGGGACCAGACTGTGTCCCGGCCTGCGGCTTACACGGGCTTCATGACAGACGTAACCCTCACATTACGTCACTGTTCAATATTAGAGTTACTGCAGGATATGTACCCACGGAATGGCGTACAGCGATAGTGGTCCCACTCCAGAGAGTTACTGCCACAACGTACCACAGACAATATCGGCCTATAAGGCTAACTAGCCTGTTCTGCACAGCTATGGAGCATATTGTAATGGGACTCATGCACATAGACATCGGGAACCTACAGACACTGGGTCCTACACATTTCAGCGTTGTTGTGGGCACATCTTGCCTCTTGGACCTGTTCGTATTCTTTAAACAGTTACCAGGTCCATCAGTGTAGGGACGGTTGTCCACACAGCCTGCCTGGACCTTACACAACCCTTCAGCACAATACCCCACTCGGCCATTATGCATAGGCTCACTGGCATCAATATCGACACATATCTCACACGATGGATTGGTACCTGGATCAGGGATAGTACCCACATGCTCATTATTGCAGGTGCCATCTCTGACTATACACCTGTTACACATGGCATCCCACAAGGCTCAGTCCTGGGACCTCTCTTGTTCCGTATATATTTTTGTGACGTACAGGCTAACACAGGAGGAATATGGCTGACCATGTTCGCAGATGACTGCAAACTGGGTGCCATAATCAACTCTCCAGCTGGCACATGCATACTCAAACAGGAATAACAGAGAATAACAATATGCCCACACATTACCACATAGGTAGTAATCAATTACATACGGGAGTAGTTGTTAGGGGTTTGGGGACACAACTTGTTCGTACTCTTACCTTTGACAATTACATTGCCAAAGTGGTTAGACAGAACTTCTATATAGCCCACCTTATCCCATATGGTTTCACGTGTTGATCAAGTGAGGTCATTGTGCCCCTATACTCATCACGACCATGCTTCATTACAATGCCACATTTGGGATGTACCTTACCCGACACCTGCAGCAACTGTAATGGCCACAAATGTTCCTCAACAAGCAGATGTAGGGACTCGCACGGATGCCCTGCACAGTTCAGATACAGTAACTCCAGCTCTATTCAGTCTCTTACCACCTACTCAGATGTGTTGTGTGCCTGTAGTTTAAGGAAATATCCGACCCCAAATTAATGGACATGTTCCACCTCAGGATATCCGACTCCCTAGGAGCTACACACTCCAGGGACATATACCTCAGCACAGATGTTAACAGGACATGCTGGAGGGACAGATTCTTATCCCAGATGCTCCACTCACTCCGGATTGTAATCCCAGTTTTGCATGGGCAGAGCCACCCACTGACCACCTACAGGAGACATCTTGACAAGTGGATGGGTGATCGTATGTTTACCCATGGGATAACTTCTGGGTCCCTGCTAGACAGAGGCACAATACACTAAATGTAAATGGGCTATCTTGTGTGACCTTCTATTCACAGGCACAGTGTTCTATTTTGACAGGGTTGCGAAAGCCAAACACACTCTGGCTAGGCTTGTACATGTCCTAGGGCAGATAGCCTAGTATCAACCTCTGAACCTATGATAATGTTCAGGATGCACAATGTTTATTGCTGATACTGTTTGCAGGTTTTATCGTCTTTGCTTTCCCACTTTCTATGAACAACTTAGGTATCTGCAGAACATATTTGATTATGACAGGGTTCCACTATATTATATATGTGTCTGTTGTCATATAACTGTGTGCAGGGGGCAGATTGCTGGATGGTAAGAGGTTCCTGGGTTAACACATGCAACTGCCTGATATGTGTGGCCCACTGCTGTACTCCGACATGGCCTAAGTGTGTGAGCATGCCCAGTTCAGACTGGCAGTGTTCTGTTGCCTGACATTTGTCTCATTTATTCAAGTGTGTGAGCATGACCAGTGTGACCTTTCAGTATGTTGCTGTCTGAGGTCCACTACATTTGTTGATGTATGTGCACATATCCAATATTAACTTTTCTACTGTGTGTGTTGAAAGTCAGGTTCTATTCTTACTGCGGGACTCACCTTTATGTCATAACTTGACAGGGAATATGCTGTGCCTGCAGGGTTTCCATGGAATACTTTGCATAGACTTATCAACATTTCTTCATACAGACTGACCACTGCAATACTGTCATGGTTTAGTAGTTCAGTACTATGACTATAGTGCACAGTATCCTGGGTTTGAGGCCCATCACTGCTTTTTATTTTCATACTGACCAGACCAGACTGCTTAAGGGCAAGTAGAGCAAATATGAGCATGTTGGCTTTTTTTCAGCTATGCCCTACTTAGACCCAGCTTGTCCAACATTGCTCAATATTAACCAACATTGCTGGACGTTGGCCAATATTACTCAACATTGACCACAGTTGTGCTAGTTGGTGTGTGCGAATTTCTTTACATATACTACATGGTGGTAAATGCTGTGTAGCACTGCTTTATATTGCTTAACATGTGTAAATCATGCTTCAGGTGGTGCTGCAGGGCTGGCTGTGTCGGATGCACATACTACACTCGCTATACATGTTTGAAAGCAGGTAGTTCAACTTAGGCATCCCTTTTAATATGTGTGAGTCAGAGAGATGTATCATTTCCAGAGTTCCTACTAAGCCAGTGTATGTGCTATACATTGCCTCTTTGCCAAGGCCAAAGCATACTGGGCATGCCTCCTTCTGTCTACTGGGGCAGGATCAGGTTGTTCCTCCTCTGAGTCACGCTCTGCCTGTGATGGCCTTGGCAATGGTGGGGGGCTGTTTGGCCCAGGCCTAAGCTGGTCCTGCTGCAGCTGTTTTTGCAGGATCATATTATGTAGCATAGCACATACCATGACAATTTTGGTACATGTAGTTGGTGAGTACTGCAAGGCTCCACCAGATGTGTCCAGGCACCGGAACCGTGACTTGAGCAGCCCAAACACACCCTCGATTACATTTCGTGTTTGTGCGTGTACCTCATTATGGCGTTCCTGTTCAGATGTGTGTGCGTTTCTGATGGGTGTCATCAGCCACGGCTCCAGTGCATAGCCAGCATCCCCCACTAGGTGACCATGTGGGATATCCCCATTGGCAAATGTCTGGTACATCTTTATCAGATGCCAGATATGGGAATCATGGTAGCTTCCAGGGCAGCAGCACACACATTCAGTATTATGCCCTGGGCGTCACACACGACCTGGAAGTTGATGGAGGGGAAGCCCTTGTGGTTGAAGTGGACCCCAGCCCGCTCACCGGCTGGTGCTTTGATGCGTATGTGTGTGCAGTCTATTGCACCCACTACCTCAGGGTATTCCGCTATTTGCTGGAAGAGACGAATATTGCTGGCCAATACCTCACAGGAATTGGGGAAATATACATGATCACCGACATGTGCTGACATGGCATACAGGAACTGGTGCAGTACCCTGGATGTTGATGCTTGTGATATCCCCATCATATCACCAGTTGGTCTCTGGAAGGTACCTGTTGCTAATATTCTTAGGCCAGCACATACCTTGGTTCCCACTGGGATGGGTTCCCCTCTGTTGGTTCTGTGTGTGAGGCGTGGCCTGCACAGCTCAACAATTTGCTGCAAGAGGTCTCTGTCTCTCCAGCTCATGTAGCCCTGATAGGTTACACTGCGCCTGTACACTCTTCTCCGTCTCCTCACTGTGGGCTGTCCAGCAGCATTTGCATTATCACCACCCTCAGTATGTTGCATATGTCGCCTTATAACAACAATGGCAGCCCCTAACATTTTTTGTCTCAGAAAAGCTTTTTCAGTTTTCACTTCTATTAGCTTACTGCAGTGTTGCGGTGTCTCTTGAGAGAAACATAATGGACTGTTTGCAGAGTTTTAATTGCTGGGCTGGGCTGGGCTAGTGTACTGCCTGTGTAATTGCCTGATTCTGATTGTTTTCACCTGCTAGCTCTGCTAGTACTCCCTGGTAACTTCCTACTATTTGGTGTGCTTCCTTTATCCTTTCTGTTTCCTCAGGGGGGAGCGCCACGCACACAAGTGCAAACAAGCGCACAACAGCTAACACGCGCACACATGCTTACGCGGACTAAAACTTGTTTATCATTGTTAAAACGCATGCACACCGGCGCAAATATGCTTAAAACTGTTTACACAGCCTTACATATGCTTACTCCGGCTTACACGTGCACACACATGCTTACACGCATGCACACTGTCTTACTTGGGTTTACTGGTGCTCACACACACGCATGCACGCTCAGCAAGAAACTTTGGTGTTATCCACAGCATACACCTTCAATTTCTTTACTTTACCTAGCCTACCTGTTGACACATCTCTTTCAATGATATGTAAATATCAGCTGACACATGCCACTCTGCTCTAATGAGCTTCACTTCTTTCATACATACCCCCCTTGTGATGTCACCTATCTTCTACTCTGTTACTCCCCTTATCCTACTCCTACACTCCACTGACTGTGTTCATTTGTTATGTAAACTTGTGATTCACTATACAAACCCTCATTTGCATAGGATTGCCTACTAATGCTTGGTTACATCTCTTAGACTGAGCTTCCCCCCTTAGCAACCTCTACTTGGTGGCCATGTTGTCTTCAGCCTGCCATTCCCTTGCATTGTAAATTCATATCAGCAATAAAATCCACATTTGTGGATCTTAATTATTGATTTTCTGGTTTTAGGGCGCAGGGCATTTGTGCGGCGCTGCGCTACGCTTAAACCCCGGAGATCGGGATAAAAAAGAAAAGTTATTTTTTTTTTATTTTGCATCACTTCACATTGTCAATGGCCGTATTTTTGGCCATTGGCATGCTTCCTCCTGTAAATGCATCCTTTTTTTGGAGCTGTCATGGCTCCGTTTTGCTATTTGCAGAACCGTACTCAGTTGTCAACTGAGTACATTTCTGCAAATAACACTACTCCTACTCAGACAGGTTCGGGTTTCCTGGATCACAAATTTACCTCATTTGCATAGGTTTCGCCTGCAGTTGAGGTAATTTGCATATCCAAGCCCTGTAAGTGTAGGACTAGTTTTGAGAGCTCTGTGCACACCCCTACCGGCTGTTCCTGGATTGCTCGGTGGACATGTTGACTGCATGGAGTCTTACTCTACTCTTAGACTCCATGCAAGCCTTTGTGAATCTGGCCCATTATGTTGTATGTTTATTGCATTGCATCTGTAGTAATTCCTTAAAGACAAACAAGAATATAGCAATGTAAGTCCTGCTTATATAGTAAATTAAATGTTTTGAGTAGTATTAGCAAAACGGACAAGCTTTTTTTTTGGCAAAGCATGTGATGTGTTGTTTCTAATCTAGCAGGAAAAGATAAATATTTCAGTTGTATCCAGGTTCAACTCATTGTTTTGTCACCAGACTGAATGTCATATGGAAGAAAAATGCTTGTGATGACATAGTACTAGTTAAATAACTGCATATTCAAACATAAAGAATTAACCTACATCATATTGCAGTAGTTTGATATAAAATGTTAATCATAAGGCATGGATGATAAAAGAATAAAAGACCCCAAACGAATAAATATAAAAAGAATAAAAGAACCTGGTTCTTAAATGTTTGCTCTTTTCACTGAATATTTAGGTCACTAAGAACATCTCTAAACTGCCACATATAGAGAAAGAAAGCATTTGCCAAAATGAATGTTATCTTCCACTAGAACTACACTGGAGTATTATAAATTAAAGAGGTAGCATCAAATTATTCTGGTAAAGAAACATGCAGCATTCTGGTTTTCATAACAATTTCACTACTTTTACAAGTGTTGTCAGAGGTATTAGCAAAGAAATAAAAATTAGTTTACACACTTTAAAGCGAAAAGTATTTTGGGAAAGAAAATACACATTTTTATTCTTGATAAAAGAAAAGTGAATCAAACTGCTTTCTCAAGTAGTGTTAAAAGAACTAATTTAGAAATGAAACAGATTCAAGTCAGGCTGAACTGAAACCTTGTTGATTTGCAGCATAGAAGCATAAGGAAACAACATACAACATTTTAAAATAATTATAGGGAAGCAATATAAAGCATTTTACTTTAAATTAAAAAAAAATCACTGCATTTATAAGTCTTTATAGAAGCACTATTAAATGTCTGAAACTGATTTTACATGATTTAAAAAGTTATCACATGGAAGCAACATACTGAATGTTGCCTCTGAATAACATAAAATGTCACTAGCTATCTCCTCCCTCAGTATGAAACAGGGTGCACTCATGGCTTGCAAGCAGCTTTATTTACAATAATCCAACAATTAATAACAACCAACTTTGCTGACAAATAAACACAGCCAACATCAACATACACCAAAAACATGGCAGTATGATAGACTGTGTGCGTCCTTCATAATCAGTTTAAATTAACATTCACCACATTTACCAAACTAGACAGCATGTTAAACCACTCACAACAACCTTATAGCAGCATTCAACTGCTCAAGAAAAAGTTTTAATTCTGTCAAGCAGTGTAACCCTGCTCAATGAGACAGCCAACTAGAACACATTGTGGGGAAGAAAGGCCTACCCCTTAACTCACTACTAAGGCCTTTCTGCCCCACAATAACCATCATTAAGGGAAGGGATGGTGGGCAACATAATCTGTAGTGCCAAAGATGACACTCCTCCCCAGCACTTAACTTTATATAAATTCCTTTCCCTACTCTACCCATTGTGTGACTTTACTTAACTCCCCCTCCTTCCAACATTTGATCTTATCCACTTAAAGGGGTAGTAAATGGCAAATGAGTTTGCCAGGCAAACTGCATTTGCATTTCTTCCACAAGTAATATCAAATGCTGTAGCAAACATCTGAAGCTAATTTTACCCAAGCTGAACTGAGGCATTCTCTCATTGCTAGTTATGGCCATGGAGAGGCAGCATATATCATGCATGATCATGCCTCTTAACCGTGCAGATTTTTGCAGAATGTCCAGATGTTTGTCTCATATTGTTGGTCCATTTTGCATAAAATTGTGGTTTTCTGGCAAATCATTAAAGACTGAAGTTAGAAAATAATGACAGACATTTGAGTTTCAGACTTCATACCCTTCAGAAAATTCATGCTAACGCAAATGTTATTCTTCAACTTTCTAAGTTTGTAAGAGCAAAATTTAAAAATTATCCCTATTTTTGGGCCCTTGTTCTACTTTTATGTATGGCTTTGTCCAGATGTCTTGCTGTAAGAGGTTTTGAGGTATGTGTCTTGTTGTCAAAAGCAATAGGCAAATGGCTGAAGATGATTTTTTAACTAAACTGAGGCATTCTTGGCTTGAAGCTTATTGTTATAGGTAAAGAGTGAGAAACATGTTGATGCTGATAAAGAATTAAACCACCTTTACAAGCTTAGCTAGCAGCACTAGAAAACAACTGAAACTGATAATTGAAAGAAAAAAGTGATCAACGGAAATAAACAATGGACTTTTGATCTTGATAGAATAAACAGTTTACTGTACTTTCACAGTTCCTTTCAAACCTGTTAGCAAACAGTGGAAACCAGTTCTTGCCTGAGGCATGCTAAATACTTTTATTTTTCAGTTTACGATCATATGGAAGCAATATATACCATTTTACTACTTATAAAAAGAAAAAGAAAAAAATAACAATGCTGTAAGAAGCATTGCAAATAATTTCCACACTCAGGGCTTTAAACTTGCAATAATTTAATTGAAAGGTTTATTGCCATGGAGCAGTGGAATCATTTATTTTTTTCCTTTGAGTTTTTTGAAGACAAACAATATAACTATCATCTGTTGGTCTGTATTACAGCATGAAGGTAAAGCTGTATATGCTTGAGTTTTGTTTATAGATGTGTTATAGCAATCTTTGCTTTGTCCTTTCTTTGGCAGCTAGAGATAAACAGCACACTTGGCTGAAGTACACTCTCCTTCCAGTCCACACTGATGTGTGCCCATCTGTGGCTGAAACCCAGCTCCCACCCCCAAGGAATGAGACCTAGCATCAGCTGGTTTATTCAGCACTCCCCCACCAGCCAAATCATCATGTCTAGTTGCATTATTTGAACTCATGCTTCACGGATCACAGTCAGATCTTCATCCACCTGCACCACAGCATTAATGCAAGGGTCTTCATTTTACCTTTGGGATAGAGAATCAGTTTGGAACTGGTTAAAATTTCTGCACTGTGCAAACTTGGATTGCACGATGTCAGCTTGTTGCGACACATATTTTGGTATGCCTTATTAAATCAGGGAAAGAAAATAGCAGATAATATTCCTTTTTTGTAATACTCCCTGAATGTATTATTTCTTACATTAATACATAATCATTTCTGCATGTATTTATTATATGGTCTAATGATTTACTGTGGAGTACAAATAATATGCTTTGGAGGAAATCCTATTTTAAATGACAGCAGGGTGTAGAAAGATGTTTCCTAAACTTAACAATCATTAACAGGATCCTGCATTTGTCCTTGGAATTGATACTTTAAAACTGTCATTCTAGAACATAAGCACATCTATCAACAATTAAGGAATTTTGAAGAACATGTACCATATTACTCCAACACATTAAGATGAATATATACAGATCCCCTATAAAACCTTGAATCACAATATACAGGCAAACAAAACCATCACATGCAAAAGTCTGGCATTTTATAAGGACAAAATCTCCATCTGCAAGCTTTTATTGCAGAGGTGTGAGTTGCACTGCACTTTGCATGCCTCACCCACCAGACTTAGATATATAGCTGATCCATGGTCACTCAACACAAAGGAGGTAGAAATCTCCCAAAAGGAAGAAGTCACTGCTAGTGCACACTTGCAGCTAGCACCATCAGTGATTTGCTATGGAAAACAGCTATCATTATCTTATTCCTTAGCTGTTTGCAATTTGGACCATTCACACTTGACCCATTTGTAACCAGTCACATGTACCTATACCAATCCATACTCACAAAAAAGATGTTGATAAAATACAATGAACCCAGGCATTGTGTCCTGCAGGTCCTATAATGCTGATATGAATAAGGGCTTTGTTATGCTAATTATATGGATTACAATTAAAGAGTTTTTTGGATATTATATTCATTCACTTTAATACTCTTCCTCACACTGTTAAACTTGTAACATATTAGTATACTCGCCCAGTGAATTTTCTTCATATGAAATACTGAACATGTTTGAAATTGCTTGACTAACGTTTTTACACTTAATGGGTAATGGGAGCATTAGTATGTGTAACCCAACATTTTCCAGAGCTGCATTAAAGATTTAATTTTGTAGAATGTAATCTCTCTCAGCTGTATCACATTCACCATAAATTTATTAGGTGATGTATCACTTTAAACAAATGACACAATGACTTACAAATACAGCATCTGTCAATAGTTCAGGATGTGCAGAATATAATATAGCACCAGTGGGACTGTAAAGATTCAATATTATGACTTCACGTCTGATGGATACCAGAAATTGCAGTACTTTTTTGCATTTGTAAAACATGCACATTTGAGAACTTGCTCGTACTTATTTTTAGCAAGAAAGAATGTTAGGAATTATGCTGTATTCCCTTTTAATAATCACCAAAGGTATTTAGTGAAGGCTTGGAGAAAAAGTCTCACATTTAAACATATGGAGTTTATTTTATTCCTATGTAAATAAATGATCTAATGTAAATGTCATGCAGTTAACATTTTAGCTGCTATGTTTTATAAAACTGATGTCAACACTTATGAGTTTGTATTTTTGCAGTTACTAAAATTTGCAGGTGTGTGTATAGGAATTACTTTAACACTGCATTTCATCAGTAAACTATAGTTTCTTGAGCGTTACTGCAAATTCTCATCTGATTCCTTTTTATGCTCCCATGTCTTTGTCATTATCAGGTGAGTAAAATATGAGTAACTGATATCACTTATTTTGTTTCTTTCTCCATACCCATCTGAGTATATTGGATAGCAGCAGAAGACAAGGAGAGGAAGAAACAATTAAGAGGCTATTATTTTTATTCTCAAAATAATAAAAAAGTAGATTAATTCTACAAAGACTATGAAATGCGATGTTGAATCCATTATATGGTCTCATGTCAAACATGTCAAGGTGCTTGTAACAGAATATATTATACTGGAACAAGAGCAGCTGAGGGATATCAGAATGATAGGGACTTGCAGTGCATTACACCAATGGTAGTGTTTATATTTTAGTTGTCACCGATATTTTACATGCAGAGTACATTCGTTTAAGCTAACTCTTTATGTTGCAAGAGCTGCTTTCATTAAAGGTAACTGCTGTTTCATTTTCTCTTACAACTGTCAAGTTTGGATAATTCATTTATTTGCAGAAGTATTTAGACTGTGCAACTAGGTTTACAAACTGGCATTATACAAATGAATGCTTTGCATACTGAAAAGTTTGCATTTGTCTTCAGAGTGCGAAGTGGGACAACTCCATGTAGAAGCAATAATTTATTTTGCTATCATATAGCATACCTTTCAAATGCCCAGAATTTCAGAGAATATCCAGATCTTTGGCTATTTTTTTTTGGCAAAACATATTGGATTTCAGTTATGAAATAAAAACAAATGCTTGAGTTTCAAACTTTACATCCTTCATAAAATACATGCTAATGCAAGGCATGTCATGTTCACAATTTTCTAAATTTATAAGTGCAGCAGTTAAAATCTGTCCCTGATTTTACACCTTTGTACCCCATTATTTTTAACTTTGTCTCTGATTCTTGTGGTACACTGATGGACATGGTATGTATTTTAGGGTACTGACTTTTTTGTTAATGAAATAATTTAACATCATTGCTTTGGTAGTGAGACTAAGGCTATTCATTTTACCTACATGCTCCTATTACCCTCAGTTCAGCGGCAAAGCTCTCATTATGAAACTGGGGTTTCCTAATTCATAAGGGAGTTTCTACAAACATATAAGCAAAATAATTTCTAATTGTCTTACAGCCTTCAGTTGGTATTCACATGGGGCTAATTCTTCTCCTCATTAAACTAAGTAATCCGTCTGCTGGATTTCTTATAAAATAGTATCACCTGAACTTTTGCTAATCCATGAAAATTGTCAATTTCATCAACAATTTGTGTGTAAACTTCAAGAAATCACTAGTGTCATTAAGAAATGCCATACATTCAAATCAACCATTCCACTCCATGTAATAAAACTGTACAAATGAGTAAACAATAAAGATATGAGGTAAATGTTATAGAGCTGAATAATCTGCCTTACTGTTAGCTAGTCAAAGGGTAGCCAATGCTGAATACAGTGATTCTGTTTTATCATGTATGCAGAGATTGTACAGATGCAAGCTAATCCATGGTACAATAAATAAACTTCTAAAGTTTCCAGCTATATAAGAAGTATGGTTGCTGAATGACATTAACTATAAAAGAATGCATTTTTATGTCTAGCTTTAAGAATTATGGTGCTTACCATAACTATTTATTAAATGCTATACCCCTGCTGAATACAGATAATGCCAACTACAAAACTACATCTCACTGTAATTGCACACTTTTACTGAAGCACGTGGTATTATGGTGGGGTCACATATGTCAGGGGCAGAATACTATTTAAAGACAAGCAATTATGAGAAAATGGCACTGATGGATGGAACAAAGCAAAGCATTCTATGAACAAATGTGCAGGCCTGTTGGTAGGATTGCAGATTAAGTTGCAGTCCTTCACATACAGTATTAATAAGTTAAGAGGGTTCTATAATTGGGTATGATCTTTAAGATGCATGTAATATGTGCATGAAGTGCTATTCAGTAAGGGCAATGATTTCTGTAATAGTCCTTATTCATAGAGTCAGCATTCAGGGCATGATAAGTGCCAGCAATGGGTGTACCCTTTCAGTTGCAAAATGTAGGGAAATAGCTTTACAGTATGTGAAAAATATCCCTGCAGTCTTTCTATGTATAGGCAGCATTCAGATGATGATGAACTCCTAAAAAAGGATTAGCCTTTCAGTGGCAAAATGTGCAAGGACTGATATTTACTGAGAAGCAGATATCTCTGGTAGTGCTTGTACATATAATTAGTGTACTGCAGATATATAATTAATCATAATGGGCACAATCATTCTGTGTAAATGTCCAGGAACTGCTGATCAGATTTCCCTAGGACTTCCTTTATACATAATCAGCTTTAGGAATAATGAGTTGCCAGCTAAGGGTAAAGCCTGCCTCAGCCCCGATTTATACAGTAATTATTGTTATTTAACAAGCAGACATAGACAGATATAGATAAAGTACCTGACTTATTGACCATTTAATAAAGATATAAATGCTACAGGAGTAAAAAGTAGAAGATCTCTATAGAGGATTTTAGGGGAAGTGTATAGAAACTAATTTTTGAAACATTTATTAAACAGTTGTTAGGGAGGTAAACATCAGATGCAGAAGCTAATTTAATGATATTGTCTGTTTTTCTTATTTATTTGCATGCTTTACAATAAGATTGCGTCTTCTGTGGGGCAACATGCGTGAATGGGCGTTCCTTCGTTGAAGGTTGTGCGTTAGGCCCGGCAAGCCAGCACGTAAAAATCTGCTGCCAATCATTGGCGGACCGGAGTTCCGCTGTGGCGACCCTTAACCGGGAAAAGCCAAAAGACACAAACAAACAATAAGATGATTAAGCGGAAAAAGAGAATTGTTTTATCACCTGCAGATGATAAAAAGAATGAGATGGCATGTTAAAAATAATAACTATTCAAAGGGAAAGAAGGAAGAGGAGCATGCGATAATATTCAGTCTGTCAATCAGTCAAGGGAAGTGAAAAACAGAGAACAAAAAGTAGTGACAGAAAGTATACGCCATGAGTATGGCACGAGGAAAAAAAGAGAATGTAGAATGGTGGAGGAATCTGAAAAAAAAACATGAAGGGCAGGGAGGATTTTTGAGCGTGTATAAGACGATATTATAACAGAGGTAAAAGTTAATTAATATCTACTTGCTAGGT
Source organism: Protopterus annectens (assembly GCF_019279795.1). NCBI lineage: Eukaryota > Metazoa > Chordata > Ceratodontiformes > Protopteridae > Protopterus > Protopterus annectens. The sequence continues at coordinate 1,536,300,103 of NC_056735.1, forward strand.
ACAATAAGTAATATAACAGGTTTCTATGTTATGCCAATGTTATTTGAAAAACAAGTATGGAACCAAACTATTTCAGAGTCTTATTTAAACTCAATGAAGTGGGACATATAAGAATATATATTGGAAAAATAGCTTTGTAAGGATTCTTCCTGTTGAGTTTTATGTGTCACTGTCATGGGAAAATAATAATGTAAGAAAATCCAGCAGTGAGGAAGCTATTATGAAAGAAGTATACAGAATTCTGAGATAAAAGGAAAGAGGGCAAATGATGCAGAACTAGAAGAATAACATGAAAATTGGATATGTGGCTAAGAAAATAGTAAAACGGAAACTCCATTTTGAGGAACAAACTTAAAATATGTCAGAGTGCCAAAATGTCATTTTGAAAACTTGCATAAATTGAAGCGAGATAGGACGTGACATGAGTAAGAAGGAAAAAAGCCATGCAAATGTAATGACGAAATGTTCATAGCGGCAACAAGTTGAATTGTCAAGTCCTGTTTCAAATCCCAAAATAAGAAGACTGAATGAATGGCTAAAAAGAATGGACCTGCATATGCCAAGTCCAAGATGGCCATTTCTAGGACTATTTCCTTTTCTCAGAGAAATGGTCAACTCTTGGAAGTGGTATATGCAAGTTAGGTGACTATGGGGGATTCCCCCCTATACACATCTAAGATGCAGTGTGACCTGTCTCCCTGCAAAAAAAAAAAAAAAAAAAAATTCAAAAGAGAATAGCTATGTTCAATATTCATTCTTGTCCTGCATGTTTAGTCTTTTTTTTCAGTGTTTTGGCACTTGGAGTTAGGAGTGTCAACATTTCATTAGAGAGTCACTGATAAGAGTACTCTACAGTTCTTGACACAAAGGTAAAAACTAGTAAATCAAAATAAAAAGAAAAATAAAACCCCCAAAAATTCAGAGAACCAGCAGTAATGGCAGTGTAAGGAACTTTAATCACAGCCAGAGACTTAGAGCTTTCACCCTTAACAATAAATAGGGCTTCATTAAAGTAAAAGCTAAGACCACACTCAATCTTATAAAATTACATAATTTGTCCCGGTCCACTTCAATAAAGAAAACCATGCCAAATGACGTGTGACCTTTACTAAAATTCCAGAAACATAACTTATTGAACAATATTTTATTAATTACAGCATGATCATCCACATAACCATTTACAAGGCCAGCATAACCTCGCTCACCCTAACCAAATAAGCAGTATCTTCACCTCCACTCTGTTACATTTATGTATTAATCAGCATCCCGACACTCACTTTCATTCCTCAACTCATTGAATTAAAAATTCATCCCCCTTGCACTATGCAGCATAACCACACTCACTATAACCAAATAAGCTGCGTCCTCACCTCCATTTGCTTACTTTAACTTATCAAGCAGCGTCCCGCCGCTCACTTTCATTCCCTGAATCATAGAATTAAAAATCCAACACCAGAAGGAGGACAGAAAAGGAACAAGCCTGCCCCTCTTCTCTGCCTGAACACCAAATGTATAAAATAATGACAAAATCCTCAATGTTCTTAAAAGAGCGAGTGAAGATGGGTAGCAAGTTCATGCCTAAATCTGATCCCTTCCCCAGTTACACTACATGTAAAAAAGTTAAGCCCCTCCTTACACTTACCTCATTTCCTCCCATCATTTCTACTTTCCCAATTTAACCCTTCCATCTCTATCACTAACTCTCTTCCACTACTATCTTAACCCCCATTATTATTCTACCTGCTCACACCTGAAGATATCCCTGGACAAATTGGTTTCCCCAAACCTCATTTGCCCCAGTCTCTTTCAATAAACACAACACACCAAATGACATTTGATGACCATTATTAAACTTCCATAAACATAATTTGTTGAACAATATTTTATTAATCACAGCATGAACATCCATATAACCATTTACTAGGTCAGTGCAACCTTGCACATCCTAACAAATAAGCAGTGTCCTCACTTCCACTCACATCCCAATGCTCACTTTCATTCCCCAACTCATTGAAGTAAACATCCAACCCCCTTGTACTAGGGCAGCATAACCACACTCACCCTAACCAAATAAGAAGTGTCCTCACTTCTACTCGCTTACTTTTACTTATCAAGCAGCATCCCATCACTCACTTTCATTCCTCAACTCATTGAATTAAACATTCAACACAAGAGGGGGAACAGAAGAGGGACAAGACTGCCCCTCTTCTCCACTAAGCAGCCTGACACAGGCTGTTCCCTCTCATTCACTCCAAAGACCTTCACCAACTCTCCAAAACAAAGAGGTCCAAACCACAAATTGCATTCCTGTCATCCACATCCCAAAGCCCTGTCATATAAATACCTAAATCAGCCAGTTGCCTAACTAGCCTAAAATTAAAAATCTGATGAGCCCTCTCCAAAGCCAAAAATAACTGTGGTGACCACACTAATAAAATATCTGGTATAACCTCTTTGCAATAAAAAGATCCTCATGTATCCTAACTACCAACTGTAGCTTTGGAATATTCCCATGTCATTATCTGCCAAATGTACCACCAGGACCCTAAGAAGCCCATAGCCACCTGAAACAATGCAAGTCAGTCACTGTACCCAATTATCTAATATAAGACAAGAAAGCATTTGATGACCAACAACCCACCCTCTTAATGACTTCAATTGATCTGCCTTCTTGCCTTAAATCCAATACCCTTCCAATGTGCAAAGAATGAGTGAAAGCCTCTCTTCCATAAAACCACCCTAACAAGAAGCTGTCCTCATCATGTATACACACTGATTACACAGCACCCCCAACAACTCTGATACTGATCTCTCAACCTCTCCTAGAAAGTTGCTAGAATAACAGGTTTTGCATTATTATGTATTTTCTGAAGGATATAGTCTGAAACTCAAATGTTGGTCATTATTTAGTATTATTTAGTGACACCAATCTTCAATGATTTGCCAGAAAACCAGACATTTTATGAAGAATGGACCAAAAATATGTGGCAAAAATCTGGACATTCTGCAAAAATCTTTGCAGTTAAGAGGTGTGCTCTGACACTGTAAGAGCTTCATAATACATCCATAAAACAAACGTCACACATAAAGTACAATCCAGAGAATCTTCAATTACCAACTCTAATTCCTGCAACAAAACATTCAAAACCTGTCTTGTCAAAGGCCATCAACTCCCAGTCTTCACACTATCAACCCTACCTAAAACCTTCAACATACAAACCACACTGCAAAATTTAGTAATTCGTGCAACCCTGCAAGCTGTGCAACTATACTAATAACTGCCTTACCTTGTTGCCAAACCTGAATTAAACATTTCAACCACAATCCTTCCAACCAAATCCCTTCATAGTCAGGCAACTGCAACACAACTTTACCAAAATTTAGCAGTGCCCTATCATATACCTTCCTTTTAAAAGCTGCCCAGGATTCCTGTACCAAGCATCTGATTATTTCAGGCCAACCTGACACATTTCATCTGGCAGCACCTATAGCTCATACCACTGCCATATTGTCGGCATGAAAATAAACCCTTTTCTCCCACAACTTGTCATGTTAGACCTTCTATGCCAGCAAAATTGGAACTAACTTCAAACAAGCAACATTCCTCCTCCAATCACCCTACCATCTTGCTTGTCAGTGAGCCACAAAGCATTCACCCCAAAATATGCCCTGATCTCAATACTTCCTGCAACATCTGAAAGCAATTGCAAGACCCCTTGAACAGCTCAATCTGCCTGCTGAGAAGCAGTACCAATAAACTCCTCAAAAAAGACAACCACAGTACTAAATCAGCATGCACTAGATTATTACACCCCATCCAATGATTTTTGCTTCCCCTCATTCAACAGAAAGGCTACAAAAGAATGACCCAGGTGAACTGCCCAACATGCAAAATTCAGGAACCCAAAGAGTTCCATGATATCCTTAATCTGCACCTTGTCCTTGGATTTTACCCACCAAATCTATTCTTCCAAACATGTTACCTTTACATCTGATAAACAAAACAAACCATGGCCTTCATCCACCAACACTCCAAGAAAAACAAAGCCTTGTTTGAACCTTTGAACTTCAGCTTAGCCAATGGAACACCCAATTCCTCACACATCACCAAAAACACATGCATACCTTCCATAAAACACTTCACCTACTCTTGAGAAGTCAGCCAGATAATGTACTGTCTTCTGGCTGTTCACTCACTGCTGCCCAATCTAATGTTGAGCAGTGCTAAACCTCTCAAAGTAACACAGGCCACCAAGCATCCCATTGGCATAGCCTTGCCAAAGTAAAACTTAAACCCAACTGCCATTTCCAAACATGGCCACACTCCTTCCCAAACTGGTAGTAAATGCAAACGGATTTGATAGCTACCTTCGGCAACCATTGTCCATAAACTCCCAAATGACCTGCACTGCATCATCCAAAGATGCATAACTGAATTTTGAGCCATCTCCAAAATAAAATCATTCACAGAATTCTCCTAGGGATAAGAAATGCTGAATCAAATGAAATGCTTTGCCGCCTTCTTAGAAACCAACCCCAAATGGACCCAGTAACCTAACTGGCTATCATTCCTACTCCACAAACCCTTCCAAAATCTCCCCCTTCCTTTGCAAGGAACACAAATTCTTGCATACAAGAACAAATGCAATGGAGATTAAATGTAACCATGACATTCCTAATATAGTGGCAGTAATTAAAACATATTGGAATATACTTTTAATCCCAAAAATTGAAGAACTATTTGGTGTAGCCCCTCAGATGGCCTATATTAGGGGCCACAATCTGAACAACCTGTTGGAGACACAAAAGTTTCTATCAAAAACTCATTAAACTCACTTATGTTTATGTGTGGGTCTTATAAGTTTCGTAAATTCATCAGTGACAGTCCTTATGTTACAGTTACCAACTATAGCAATACTATTGGTTGCCCATGATAATGTACCTCTAAAGTAAAAAAAGTAGTATACCTTGCTACATGTTTGGCCTGTCATGTCTTTTATGTGGGTAAAACTGTTAGAAGATTGAAGGACCGTATTGGTGAGCATGTCAGGGACATCAAAAACAAAAAGGATAGTAGTACTTTATATGGACACTCAGAGGAATGCATTAATTTTAAAAGGTTTTTGTTTTTTGTCATTGACAAAATTGAAACTAATAATAGAGGTAGCAATAGTGACAATCTATTGGAATACAGGGAACTCCTATGGCAACTGAGGCTAAAAGCCACAGTGAAACCAGGAATCAACAATAATTGCTATTGTATAGGTATTTTAAAATTGTGAGCTATGAAAATTTAATTCAACTCAACTCAATTTGAATTGATTTTCCTTTCTGTAAGGATATATTATATGTTTGGTACTTTGCAGTTTTTAATTTGGTGAAACATATATATATATATATATATATATATATATATATATAGCTATATTTATATATATATATATATATATATATATATATATATATATATATATATATATGGATTCACTTCAGAAGCCTGAATGATCACAAGCCTGAATTGCATAAGCTGGAAGACCAAAAGCCTGAAATTTCATAAGCCTGAAAACTCAAAAGCCTGAATCCCATAAGACTGAAAACAGATAGGATATATATACTGACTGAAGACATCACAAAACAGATTATATTCCGCCAAATATAAGGAGGGGGCAAGCCCCCCTGCATCCCCCATGTGGGGGGCTGCACCCCCCCACACACCCCTGCTACATATATATATATATATATATATATATATATATATATATATATATCTATATATATCAGCTCCAAGATTGCACTTCACTACACTAAAGTGCAATCTCGGAGTTGATATATTTAATTAGCAGGGAATGCGAGGGGTGCAGCCCCCTACATGGGGAGTGCAGGGTGCCTTGCCCCCCTGCCCATACTTGGTGAAAACTGCTATCCTTTGTCTTATATGTGTTTTTTGTGTCATTTTTTTGTGTTCTGTATATTTTCAGTCCTATGGGATTCAGGCTTTTGAGTTTTCAGGCTTATGAAATTTCAGGCTTTTGGTCTTCCGGCTTATGCAATTCAGGCTTGTGATCATTCAGGCTTCTGAAGTGAAACCATATATATATATATATATATATATATATATATATATATATATATATATATATATATATATATATGGGTCTACCTGAGATGGTTGACAGGCCATATGATCGACACTCATTTGGTCGACAGTTCAATTGGTCGACAAGCAGATTTGCCCCCTTCCCCAATGTTGTGTGACCCTGGAGTTGATATATATATAGTTAAGGGGGGTGTGGGGGGTACATTAAATGCTTGTCGACCAAATGAACTGTCGACCAAATGAGTGTCGATCATATGGCCTGTTGACCATGTGAAGTAGACCCATATATATATATATATATATATATATATTAAATGTTTTAAATATTTACAACAATATTATTACTGTACTTGTTTAGTATTTGTGTTTTATTATATTGTGTATTACTTTAAGATTTCAAAATGATTTTGATTGGATTAATTGATTAAAACATTTGGCTAGCTGCTTTGCAAATGATGTTATTATATAAGACTGAGTATGGCATTTGTTTTCTACTCTGATGAAGGCCTTATTTATTGTTAAGGGTGAAAGCGCTAAGTCTCTGGGTTTGATTAAAGTTCCTTACAATGCCATTGCTGCTGGTTCTTGAAATTTTTTTTATTTTTATTTTGATTCACTAATAAGAGTAGCCTGAGATAATCTTGGGGGATTACGTATTAGTAGTTATGTGCAAAAGCTAATATGAAATATAAACTGCTGAGAGAAATGAAATATGATGTAAAAGGTAGCAATAGTAGTGAAGATAATAGTGGAATATTTCATAAGAATGTATTCCTGGTAAAAAATAGATGGAATTATAGCAAAAGTTGCATACAATATTTCGTATTCTAAATATGTATAGGATCAAAAAGCTTTGAAGAATGATAGATAATATATTAATATGTGGAATAAGTAATGCATTAAATTAAATATGTGGAGTTCTACTATGTAATAAGAGCTGAGATTGTAGAATGAGGGGAACTTGTCTAAAATGAAATATAAATTGATAAAAAATGTATTGATTAAAAAGGTACACTTTATAAGTATACTTTATACTTCGTATAGGAGGAAGAATAAAACATAAATGATATAGTTTTTGTTAGTTTGCTTTGCAAAATGCATATTTGTGTTTTTTCTGAATTTAACATGTTCGGATAAATTTCTTCTTAAAATTACATTGTTATTGGAGAACTGTATAAGAGTAACTCTTTCTGAATGGAGCAGGTATTGTGTACCTAGTTAATGGTCATAGCATGGGTGACATCTGAGTGAGAAAGATGGCAAACATATTTGTCAAAGATAAAAGAGAGTTGCTAGTTATCAGTATGCAGCTTACTGATGAATTAGTGAGAAGTGTGAATGCTGACAATGGTGGCGTAGATATTAATATGACCCTTGATAACTGTTGCTTGAATGATGAATTGTTGGTACAAGTGTTGGAGATATCAGGATACCACATTTCACAACTGGTTCAGTGGAGTGTCCTGGTTGAAAATGATGTTGAAGAAAGACAAAAGAAAATTTTGATTGTGTCAAAATATAATAGTGAATATAGTCCTGCTGTAATGAAAACAAATAGTTTAATATAGTATGTTATTTCTCTGAAGACAGTAGTGTAATCGTCAATAAGAGTTGTGTATATAAATGAAGATTAGCCATGGCTGTGGGCCACCACAGAAGAATGTATGCAGCAAAGATTTGTTTTAAACATGGAGATGGGGAAGGGGAATCTGATGTGATTCATTTTAAGAAAAAAAGGACTGAATCACCAAATTGATATTTTAATGTAATTTTATTGTCTGCCCAACATAGTTTAGAGTGTGGGGTGCCACTTTAAAATTTAGAAATATTATACTCCATTTAAAACTGAAGGCAGCATGTATAAATTGTTAACTGAAATCTTAAAGAATCAGTACATTTGTCCTGGTAAAAAAAAAAATGTATCCACATAACGTTAAGTGAATTTGCATGATGAGCTGCAACAAGTATGGTGTTTGTGATTCAGAAAACTAAGCAGCATGACTTTGCTAGCTAAAAAAAAAACAGGGTTTACCTTTGAAAGGCTGAAAATCAACCTACCGAATGGCCCTTTATGCAAACCTGAATGACGAAAATCATTCTGATTTGCACTGAAGTTCGAAAATCAGCAAACCGAAAACCAGATTTGCTGATTTTCGATCTTCAATTCAAATGCAAAGCGTAATGCAGGGAGGCTACTCCCCCCTGCAACCCCGAGTTGGGAGGATGCACCCCCCCTACTTTATTATTCTAACTCCAAGGTTGCACTACAGTGGGGAAAGGGTCCACTTCCCAGTCCTCACTTTAGTGCACTTCGCAGACAAAAATGCCAAATCTGCAATGAGCGAACATTACTGTGCATTCGCTCATTGCACATTCAATGCATTCCGGCTTTCCGAAAACTTGAAAAAGTCATTTCGGGCTTTTGAATTTCATCCATGTGCATTGCACACATGTAAAGGTAAACCAAAAACAGTGATGGCTTGTTATATGTGAATGACTATATAAAAAGGCACCATGTATGCTAATGAAGCAAAATAAGATGGTGGAATGATTCATAAAGGTTTAAATGTTATGCCATCAAGCTGATGCAGCAGTAGGAATGAACATGACTGAATGCCCTTGCTGAGACTTAGAACATTTTGGAGCAATTTTAAACTTTGCCACACCACAGTAAATTTTTATCTCTAGGAACCTTTAATTACGACTTCAGTATTTGACCGTGTCTCTCCTGGGAAAAATCAAAATAAAATATGTATATAAAATGTATATGCAAACATAGTATATAACTAGATTGATAGATACAGATAGATAGGTACATATAGGGAATAGGTTCATAGGTAGGTACTAGGCTGTTTCCCCTAGGGCCTATATAGGCCTAGCTAAAAGATACCCTGGCTTTCGCCACCCAAGAAAATTATTTTCCTGTGCCACTGTCAGAGCCACAGAAGTGATCCCCGGGGTGAATTTCCTATCTCCCATCAAATCATCAAGATTTTTCTTGAAGAGTACTAATGAGGAGCTTTGTTTGATATAGATAGGTAGTTTGTTCCATAGTATGGGAAGTCTCATGGACAGGAATCTATCCCTCCAGCATGTTCTGTTTATTGTGGTGACAAGGTTTAGGTCCCTAGAGCGTGTAGCTCGGAGGGATTTTTTTAAGTGGAGCAAGTCCAAAAGCTCTGGGTTTGACATAGCTTTATATGTTAGGCAGAGATCACCTCAGTAGTCAATATGTGACAGAGTAAAGCTGCAGTTTCTGAGAAGGTCTGCATAGGGCATCTGTTTGAGGCCAGTAATCCTCTTTGTGAGGTATTTCTGTGGCCTTTCCCGTTGTTGCACATGTCTTATGAGGTACATACCAAAAGAGTCGTTGTACTCTATAATGGGTCTAATGAGTGACGAGTAGAGGGGAATAATGACCTCTTTTTTCCTTGATGAGAAACCTTTTGTGATGAGGTGTGCCACATAGAAGAATTTCCTGACTACTGTGGTGATGTGATTATCAAGGAGAGTCTACTGTCCACCTGTGCCCCAAGGTCTCATCACAATTTTGATGATAAGTAGATTACCGCCTATGTGGTAGTTCATGGGTACAGAGTTTTTACCAAAGGGGATGACAATGCACTTTTTGGCATTGAGCTTGAGGCCATGGCTTTGACACCAGGCATCTGTTTCAGTGAGGCCCTTTTGTAGGATGTCCACATCTTTTGGAGTTTTGATTATGGCTCCTAGTTTGCAGTCATCTGTGAACTTCGTTAGCCAAAGACCTTCCGTGTTAGCCTGTGTTCAGAGAAGTAGATATCAAACAGGAGAGGACCCAGGACTGAACCCTGTGGTACTCCACTTGTCACTGGTCTGAAGTTGATTTGGAGTCTGCTACTTTCACAGTGTTGGTCTGTCAGTGAGCCAGTTGGCAACCCATCTTGTGACATAGGGATTTATACCTAGTTTAGTGAGTTTATCTATAATTCCAGAGTGTGGGTTGGTGTCGAAAGCCTTGGGGAAATCTAGATAGGCTGTGTGAACCACCTTACCCTCATCTACGGCTTTGGTGACCACTTCAAAGAAGTCTATCAGGATTAGGAGACATGATCTGCCTTTTACAAACCCAAACTGGGTGGGGTCCAGAGATTGGAGATTACCAATGTCATTATTTATAAGTTCCATGATGACACGTTCCATAGCCTTGCAGACCAGGCTCATTAGACTAATGGGGTGGTAGTTTCCGGGGTCCATGGTGGCTCCCCCTTTGTGGAATGGGATAACCGTCACTGTGTGCCATTCAGTGGGCACATAGCCTGAGGTGAGGCTATGATTGAACATGGTACTTAGGTGGCATGCCAGTTCATTCCGTAGTTCATGTAGAATGCAACCTGGGATGTTGTCAGGTCCCATAGATGCTGTGTTCTTTTCTTTGGAGAGTGTGTTTTTCACCTGTACATGTGGTGATTACAGTAGCTTTGCATTCTTCTGGTAGAGAGATGGGCCCTTTAGGGGATGAGAGGGGGGTAAAGTTAGCATGGAACCTATCTGCCAAGATGTTGTCAATGTCAGTTGGTTCTGTATGTTTAGTGCCATTGTGCTGTAACTCAGAGCAGATCTGAGTGTTGCCATTGAGATTCTTGACATAGCTATAGAATGCTTTGTGGTTGTCTTTAGAATCAGTGGTGATTTTGTTTTTGTAACTAGCTTTGGAGGATTTTATGAGGGATCTCAGCTTCTTACTGAGGCTGACCAGGGAGTTCCTCTAATCATGCGATTTTACTCTTTTTTGCAACAGTTTCTTTCTTCTGTTTTAGAGTTTGTTTATGGCAGGGGACCACCAGATTGGCTTCCTTTTTTTGGAGAATAGCATATTGGTTCTGTTAGGGATTGCACGATCCATGCACACGTGTAAGTCCTTATAAAGTGCATTTGTTTAGGATTCAGCAGTCATACCTCTATTGTCCATCAGCATGGGTGTCGTGAAGTTTGCCACTTTTGTCTTAAGAAGCATGAAGTTGGCTTTGGAGAAATTTTTTACAATGGTTTCCCTAAAGGGGGTGGGGGTGGGCAGGGATGTGGATATATAAGGTGATTAGCTTGTCATCGGATCTGACCAACGAGGAATTGACCTCTGGTGTGGAGCACCGGTTGCCCATGTTTGTAATGACCAGGTCTAGGATATTGCTGCCCCTGGTGGGGGTGTGGATAAGTTGATCCAAGGCATTGAAATTTATGAATTCCAGAAAACGGTGAACACAAGAGTTGGTACATGAGTAGTTTTCCCAGTTAATGGTGGGGTAGTTGAAATCGTCCATTATTAGGGTATTAGGCTGCACCCTAATATTTTCCAGTGTATCAAGAAATGATGAGTGGGAATCCTGCGGCATGGTGGGGGATCAGTAGCAAGCTACAATTTGGATTGCGGTCTTGCCCAGAGTTAGTTACACTTGGATAACCTTGGATGCATTATGCTAAGCAGCTAGCCTGGAGGTGTGGATATCCTTAATGAATATGGACACACCTCCACCTTTAGTGTTTCGGTCCATGTTAGGTGGCTGAAGGGTGCAGTATGAATTATAGCCTGGTAATGCAGGGGTACTCTCTGGAGCCTTGAACTAGGTCTCTGTCACTGCACAGATGTTGATGTTCTTCATTTTAAGGCATGCCTCTAGTGAATGCAGTGAGTTTCGACTTCTAGCATTGAGTAGCAATACCCTCAGATTTGACTTGCTTGTAACTGTTACGGTGGTGAATTTGTCATTTGAACCTTGCCTAAAAAAGGCATTATAGGGGTGGCTATAGCCTTAGCCAGTATCCAGAATCTCAGGGGTGACAGGTGCAGGCTATCTCTGGCAAAGCATCATGGTTTGTCGATCATATCATCCGAGGCAGACAGATACTGGATCCTCTTAGAATGACACCAGAACCTTAGCCAATTGTTGAAGTCAATCATTTTTTGCTTGTACTGTAGTATGATTCTGGGTGATGGCAGGATGCTACTCAGTGATAGGGTCATACCTGCCTGGGCTACAAGATTGGGCAGCTCCTCCATGTCCCTTTTCATGTAGTCCAGGGAGGTACATCTCAGGTCATTCACACCAACATGAATAATGACAGAGTCATATCTGTACTTGTTGTGGAGTGACATGAGTGCAGGCGTTATGTGGTGGATCCTGGCACCCGGCAGGCAGCTGACTGTAACTTTATCATTGTTTAGCCTGGTGAGTGGAACATCAGTGTGCCTGACCATAAAGTCAACTGTGACTAGAGTTTTGGGTATGTTGTTATGCCTTATGGGCTGTGGTTGAGTGGCACACTGAGTTTGCGGGCTATGTGTCATTTGGGTTGTGTTGGGGCATGGAGGTTGCTTGTGTTTCTGCTTTGGAGGTTCCTGTTGCTTGGGCAGGTTTTTACTGAGAGCCTCCATGAATGTAGGTGTGTGTTTTGTGTTTGTATGTGTGTGTTTTGTTGGTGTAGGTTTTGAGGGATTATGTGATGAGTCTGGGGTGTAGTGCAAGTGTTTACCTTCTCCTCTTGACTGTCTAGTCCAGTCTTGGGTGAAGAGATCTTTGCTTCCAGTTTGGATATATAAGTGCATCTCTCACAGGTTGTAGTGTTGGATGGTAGGAGGAGAAGGTTGTCTGTGTACATGAGGCAATTGCTGCATTGTCCCAAGATGCCCAGATTCATCAGGTAGACAGGAGAAAATACCAGGAGCTGACCCTTAGACATGCCTGGATAGCTGCTTATTTATTAAGTACTAGAAACTGTTTTCCTCTAGACAAGTGAGGAAAGTTTAGTGCTGTAGTAATTTGTAGCTTATTTAGTGCTTACAATGAGTTCTGAACAAGTGCTGAGCTCAAAGAAACAGACTTGAGTGTTTAAACTATAAATCTGGCTAGTTCTAAGAAACAAAATTAAGCTAGAAGTCTTCCCACCAACACAGAAAGGCTTGGGGGCTCAGAAGCCCACAAACAGTCCTGGACACAGCAAATCTGTATCCAGACTAGACTACCCACAGGAAAGGGAGGAAACAAGCTTAGAATGTTTTGTAAGTGGAAAGAGAGAAAGGAGGAGCAAAAACTAAGTGGATTGGCCTTCTCAAATGTTCTCCTTGTATTAGGTAGAATGAGGTAATAACACTAGACTGGGAGGAGTGTCCAAGAACAAATTTGCAGTAGGGGCCGGCAACTGCAAAGCCACCAACTATAAGAACAGCATACAAATAGGGAGGGAGAGTGGGAAACAAACTGCAGAAATGTTTCTCACAGCAGAAAAGCAGCAGTAAGCCTTTAAATGAAAGTTTTAAACAGATAAAGGAGCCTCTAGAGAAAGCTTTTAACTGCAAACAAGTTATATGACAAACTCCTTGGCAGGAGATCAGAACAAACAACCCAAACAGATGCTTTATTAAAGTGAACAATTTCCATTTAATACCTCACACACAGTGAAACTAGCTAGAAAAGTATGCAATAAAACAAGTGCTATAAATAACTCGAAAAAATAAGCAAAAAAACAGGATACATAATGTTATATATTATAGATCCGAGTTTGCTCAGTGCCCTTCCTTCGATTAGCTCAGTGTCAAATGGCAGAAACACTCACAAACTTAACTTCTTGGGTAACAGAAAGTTGAAACCTGAGAAAACTTAAAAAAAAATCTCAAAAGAACCAATGAGGTGCTTACTCTTAGCTGTAGTCCAAGTGACCCCGGTCAGCCAATGACTATAAACAATCCCCTCTCACTGAAATGCCTAATAGCTTTGGCTAAACCAAGACGTCCTTGAACATGTGCTTAGACACACAGTTTCCACAAACACTAGGCCCAAACACAAGCTTGAATATGGAAAATGCTATAAATACCCACACTACTTAGCTAGAAACAAACTGCAGAACTATTTCTCACAGCAGAATAGCAGCAGTGAGCCTTTAAATGAAAGTTTTAAACAGATAAAGGAGCCTCTAGAGACAGCTTTTAACTGCAAACAAGTAATATGACACACTTCTTGGCAGGAGATCAAAACAAACAACCCAAACAGATGCTTAATAAAAGTGGACAATTTCCAGTTAATACCTCACACACAGTGAAACTAGCTACAAAAAGTATGCAGTAGACAAAGTGCTATAAATAACTCGAAAAATAAGAAAAAAAAGAAAAAAACAGGATACTTAATGTTATATATTATAGATCCAAGTTTGCTCTGTGCCCCTCCTTCGATTTGCTCAGAGTGAAATGGCAGAAACACTCACAAACTTAACTTCTCAGGTAACAGAAATACGTATACATATATATATATATATATATATATATATATATATATATATATATATATATATATATATATATATATATATATGTATATACAGAAATAGTGCCAGTGTGTGGAAAAGCAACACCAGACCTTGGGTATCCATAGGTAAACAACATAAAGTGCACAAAGAGCAGGGTACAGTTAAAATAATTTGCACATATAAGTAAGGGAGTTAGCATTGGATGAACCATCATCCTTGACAGAAATTGTTGCTATAAACTTTCTTCATTAGGGCCATGCTGCTCTGTACCTGTCATCATGTAAATTCTCCCATTTGGGCACAATTTCTATGCTAATTAGGACTCACTTTATTATTGTTTCTGAAGTGCTTAATTTCTATGACAAGGAAACTAGGTACATATTGTAAGGATTCCTACTTGAAACTGCGCAGCCAGCTGTTACTCCTGGAATGCTAACAATACATTTTCTATATTTTATTATTCCGCCATCTATTACACCGATGAGATTCCTTTTGGAATCAATCATTGTATTAAAGATGGGGAATATGAGAATTGCTTTGGGTAGTAATTCCTTGCCATTTTTCCCTGAGATATTAGAAGGTGAGATAATTATGGTTGGAGAAGGCAAAGATAGTGTGCTTTTTAGAGCACAGAGTTGGTGTGAGGAGAAGTCCAAGATTTGTCCTGGACATCCTCCATAATCATTACAGCCATAAGCACTGGCAGGAAGGCTGGTCATGGTATGAGGGTGATTCTTGGAATAATTTGGCTAAGGCTGTCACCTCTACTACTGGCATCCCATGCATGGGAGAACAATGCCATCAACACTACAATGTCTTGAATCAGCTCAAGCTTGACCTTCTTGGCTAATTGGAGATGAAGTTATGGCACAATCATGCCCTCTGTATTGTAAGTATAGAATCCTTCCACTAACTAGGCCAATGCAAGCCACCATACAATCTTTCTTTCTGCCCTCTTTTCATCTCGAGTTGCTGCAGAGATTAAAAGGGACAGGGAGAGGTTCCGTACCAAATTAGATTACCCCAGAGAGCAGAATGTTATGTTTATGCTGCTGTAAAAATGTCTCTGCTGGCATAGTAACAGTTATAGCCAATAAAAATGATTTTTGTACTGCAGTACCACATTTCTCAGTACTGGCATAGATTAAGGAGATTAAAATGACTGTGCAAAGTTAGAAGTACACTTCTTCGTACCTCTTCTTGAATACGTGGATAAGTGGCTCATCATGTTACGTGAAGGTACACTGTGATTGTTGGGATGGGGTGGGTTCAATCCCTCCCCTAAAAATATGTATTGTCATAGCAGACTTTATTTGTCATCCCAGTAATATCAGTGCATCACTATTTGGTCAAATAGCTGATCGACAGTGCATGTCAACATGCAAAAGTGAAATAAGGCAGATATAATATGTGTATATAACTTCCGTGTGCAGTTATATGCATATTGTTAATACACTAGAAAGATGGTTTTAATTCCCTGATGGTTGGTATGTTGTTTTACAATGTTCAGTTTTCATTCTTCAGCATTGTTTTAACATTCCTTTAAATATGTGTTTCCTGAAGCCTTCACCATAAGTTCTTCTGTGGCTTTACTTGATGATGCACTGGTATGGAGACTATCAGAAAGTCAGGACTTGAAATCCACTGAAATCTACCTTCTATCTATTGGGAAAAAATATCCATATTATGCATTAGTAACTTGCCATTGCTCACGTATGTTCATAGGTTCATAGGTTCATTGGTGTGTACTAGGCTAATGGCCTTGGAGCCTTTACAAGCCTAGCCCATAGGATTACCCTGGCATCATGCCACCCCACCTTAGTTTCTAGTGCCTCTGTCGAGTAGAGCCACTGGAGTGATACCCAGGGTGAATTTTCTATTTCCCATCCACTCGTCAAGATTTCTCTTGAAGAAGGCCAGTGAGGTGCTCTGCTTGGCATGTATGGGAAATCTATTCCATAGCATGGGCAGTCTCTGGAATATGAACCTGTCCCTCCAGCATGTTCTGTTAATTGTGGTAATGAGGTTGAGATCTCTGGAGTGTGTGGTGTGGAGGGATTGTGATTTCTTTAGATGTAGCATTTCTAACAGAGCTGGGCCAGACAAGGATTTGTAAGTCAAGCAGAGATCGCCTCTACGTAGGCAATATGAGACAGAGAATAGTTGGATTTTTTTGGGTATGTCCATATAGGACAAGTGTGTAAGGCCCAGGGTCCCCTTTGTGAGGTACTTTTGCGGCCTCTCCAGTTGTTGCAGGTGTCTAGTGAAGTACATGCCAAATGCAGCATTGTACTCAATGACTGGCCTAATGAGAGAAGAGTAGAGGGAGACAATGACCTCTTTCTTCCTGGATGGAAAACCCTTAGTAATGAGATGTGCCACATAGAAGGACTTTCTGACCACAGTGGCAATGTGGTGGTCAAAAGAGAGGTTGCTGTCAACCTGTGTTCCTAGATCTCTTATAATGCCTTTTGTGTTCAGTGGACTACCAACAATGTGGTAATTCAAGGGAAACAGGTTTTTCCCAAGGGGGATGATGACACATTTTTTGGCATTGAGCTTAAGGCCATGGTTCTGACACCAGTTGTTGGTCTCATTGAGGTCTTTCTGTAGGATGTCAACATCACTTGGGGAATTATTAATAGCTCCCATCTTGCAATTGACTGTGAAAATTGTCAGCCAGAGTCCTTTCGTGTTGGCCTGGACTTCAAAGAAGTAGATAAACAGGAAAGGAGCCAAAACTGATCGCTGTAGAACTCCATTCATGACTGGTCGACAATCTGACTTGGAGTCAGCTACTTTTACAGCATGGGTTCTATCTGTGAGCCAGTTTGCAACCCATCTAGTGATATAGGGGATGATGCCTAGCTTAGTGAGATTCATGAGTTGGGAATATTATCAAAGGCGTTGGCCAAATCAAGGTAGGCTGTATGAACAACCTTGCCTTCATCCACGGCTCTGGTGACTCACTCAAAGAAGTCGACCAAGCTGAGCAGGCATGATCTACCCTTCAAAAAAAACAAACTGTGTAGGATCCAGAGTTTGGAGATTCTACAATTCAACATCCTACAAACGGGCCTCACTGAGACAGATGCCTGGTGTCAAAGCCATGGCCTAAAGCTCAATGCCAAAAAGTGCATTTTCATCCCCTTTGGCAAAAACTCTGTACCCATGAGCTACCATATAGGTGGTAGTCTACTTATCACCGAAAGTGTGATAAGAGATCTTGGGACACAGGTGGACAGTAGTCTCTCCTTTGATAATCACATCACCGCAGTAGTCAGGAAATTCTTCTACATGGCACACCTCATCACAAAAGGTTTCTCGTCCAGGAAAAAAGTGGTCATTGTTCACCTCTGCTCATCACTCATTAGACCCATTATAGAGTACAACGCCCCTTTTGGTATGTACCTCACAAGGCATCTACAACAACTGGAAAGGCCACAGAAGTACCTCACAAAGAGTATTACTGGCCTCAAACACATGCCCTACACTGACCACCTCAAAAAACTCCAGCTTTACTCCGTAGCATATCGCCTATTCCGAGGTGATCTCTGCCTAACATACAAAGCTATGTCAAACCCAGAGCTGTTGGACATGCTCCACTTAAAGAAATCCCAATCCCTTTGAGCTACATGCTCTAGGGACCTAAACCTTGTCAACACAATAAACAGAACATGCTGGAGGGATAGATTAGAGACTTCCCATACTCTGGAATAAACTACCTATCTATACCAAACAAAGCTCCTCATTAGCACTCTTCAAGAAAAATCTTGATGATTGGATGGGAAATAGGAAATTCACCCCAGGGATTACCTCTGTGACTCTGCTTGACAGGGGCACATGAAAATTATTTTCTTGGGTGGCGAAAGCCAGGGTACCTTTTTGGCTAGACTTATATAGGCCCTAGGACCAATAGCCTAGTACCTACCTATGAAGCTATGAACCTATTCCCTATATCCTTGTTTATTAGGTCCATGATGATATATTCTATAGTTTTGCATATCAGGCTTGTCAGGCTAATGGGGCAATAGTTTCCAGTGTCTGTAGTCCCTTCTTCCTTGTGGAGAAGGATTACTTTAGCAGTGCGCCATTCGGTAGGGAAAAATCCTGAAGTGAGGCTATGATTGAACAGGGCATACAGGTAAGGTGGCAGTTCACTCTGTAGTTCATGTAGAACACAGCCAGTGATATTGTCATGTCCCATAGAAGCTATATTGTTGGCCTTCGACAGTGATGTTTTAACCTGTGCAGCAGTAATACTGGGTGCCAGGCCTATCTACTGGTATTCTGATTGGTCCTTTGGGGGGAGATAGGGGTAAATTTGGCACTGAATCTGTCAGCCAGTATATTGGCAATATCTGTAAGCTCTGTATAAGAGGTACCATTGTGCAGTAGCTTAGAGCAAATCTGGGTATTGCCATGGAGATTCTTTACATAACTATAGAAGGCCTTGTGATTGTCTTTACTAACTTCTGCAATTTTGTTTTCTTAGTTAGCTTTAGAGAATTTGATGAGGGATCTCAACCTTTTGTTGAGGCTGATAATGGAGTTTTTCCAGTCTTGGGACTTCACCTTATTCCACATCAGTTTCCTCCTTCTGTTGTAGAGTGTGTTTATGGCAGGGGACCACCAGATTGGCTTCCTTTTTTTGAGGAGAGCGTCTTGGTTCTACTGGGTGTGGCAAGATCCATGCATTTGTGTACGTGTTTGTACAGTGCATCGGTGTATGATTCGGCAGTCATGCAAGTATTGTCCATTTGCATGGATTCTGTGAAGTTAGCCACCTCTGTTTTTAGGAGCCCAAAGTTAGCTTTGGAGAAGTTTTTCATGGTGGTTACCTTTGGGGTGGGGGTGGGGGGGTTGGATTTCCAAGGTGATTAGTTTATAGTCGGATCTAACCAGGGAGGAGTTGACTATTGTTGTAGAGCAACGGTCGCCCATTTTAGTAATGACCAGGTCAAGGATGTTGTTACCTCTGGTGCTGGTAAGAATGAGCTGGTCCAGGGCATTGGAATTAATGAATTACAGAAAGTGTTGGGCAAGTGTATTGGCACATGAATAGTATTTCCAGTTAATGGAGGGATAGATGACGTCACCCAGTATGGACCCTAATATTCTCCAAGGTGCTTAGCAATGTGGAGTGTGAGTCTTGGGACATGGTTGGGGACCTATAGCAGGCTACTACCTGAATCGCCATCTTACCCAATGTTAGCTGCACCTGAAGTATCTCAGATGCATTATGTTGGAATACCAGTCCTGGGGTGTGCCCATCCTTTATGAATATGGAAACACCACCACCTTTGGAGCTTCGATCCAAGTTATTTGGCTGAAAGGTACTTGTATTGACGATAAGCAATTTACTTTTTTTGTGTTGAAAAAATGTATGAAACAAAGAAGGGGACATTTGGATTTGATTTTGGATAACAAAGAAATACTGTAAGAAGTTAGGCTAGCATTCAATATTTATATTTCCAGAATTAAATGAGCTTATAAGATTTAAGCTGATTTTGAAAGCAAGAGAGCCAAAGGGCTTAAGCAATTGAAGGGTTTGTGAACAATATATCATGTCTGATTGCATTTTTAATCGATTATCTTTTTTTAATAAATAGCATTATCATGTAAAGGATTGCTTGTATTTTCACATTTGTCTGATGAAGTTCTAAGTAACATTTTAAGGGACAGAAGTGACTACCAGCTCAATAAATTATTTGTGGTGTACTGCTGGTCTCCTTCTATTTTTTAAGCATATATATATGTCTATGCAGATGATCAGCTTTTCAGAAACTCAAAAAAAATATCAAAGAGACCATATGATCGAGGTTCTGAAAACTTGAACATCAAAAAAAAAAAAAAACACAAAAATCTACCCTTTTTACGTTTTTGCAGGGGGGCAAACCCCATGCACCCCCCACACCCCCTGATAATTATATATTCCAACTTCAAAATTGCACTACAG
Source organism: Protopterus annectens (assembly GCF_019279795.1). Classification (NCBI taxonomy): domain Eukaryota; kingdom Metazoa; phylum Chordata; order Ceratodontiformes; family Protopteridae; genus Protopterus; species Protopterus annectens. The sequence continues at coordinate 1,536,320,436 of NC_056735.1, forward strand.
TGAGGAAAAGGGTAAATTTCCTTATACTCACTGTACAGTGTTCTCGATTCAAAAGCTTTGAGTTTTCAAAAACACGATCATATGGTCTCACCCATATTTTCTGAAAACTCGATCAACTGATAGTGACCCATAGATAGACAGATAGATAGATAGATAGATAGATAGATAGATAGATAGATAGATAGATAGATAGATAGATGTGGATACATATGTGTGTGTTTCTATATTCCATTACTTAGAGGCAGTTGGGACAAAGAAATTCAGACAATCAATAAGGTTAATTAAGTGAATGTGATAAACCTGACTTCCTTTTGACTTAATCTGAAAATGTTTAATTTATAACTTTTGTTCCATTTTTCTGATAAATGAATAGAAGAAGAGCAATGCAGAGAATGGATTGTGCCTAAATTAAGGGCATCTGGATTGAGCCTGACAATTAGAAAATAAAAGTACTGGGAATGAGGTTTGTAAGAAAGAAGGTGGGGAGGAAAAAATGGAAACTAAAGCAGATTGAGGAGTTGTGAAATTAGATGTATTTATGATACTCAGCATTTAACTGAATGCGTATTTTTAGAACTTATAAGATATTGAGATGAAGCATATAGTTTGTAATGATCTAAAAAACAAATAATATTATGGATATTTTTCTTGTATTTGGAAATCAAGGTACTCAGATTAAAAATGGGAATTTTATACAGTAAAGGAGAAATCACCTGCTTAGATTTAAATAATCCAGTTGTATTCTAGCATGTTATATTCTCATTGTGATAAGAGAATCTAGTCTCACTGGATCTAAGCAGTTTCTTCTTTCCATTGTAAAGTTTATATCTATTGTCCTGGGGATTATATATTTGGACCTAGTGGGGACAGCCCTATCAAGGCATTTATCTAAATGTCGGTAAAGATCCTTAGCATGCATGGCTGCATAGCCCGGTTCCATTTTGAGGTTAGAATGGGATGATTTGGCAGTTTTGCTATAAATTGTAAAAGGTCAGTGTTTTTGAAATCTCTAATGAGGGCGCGGTTGGTAACCATGGGAGTAGATGTTGCGATGGTAAAGGAAATCAACTGTTTATCAGATATAACAATCATGGGGCCAGTCATGGGTAGGGAGCAGGTTAAACTTGCATTACTGAAACTAGGTTCTGGATATTCCACCCTTGTGGGTTAACAGACAATCTGATCCAGGTAATTACCGGTCATTTAATCTAAAAAATCTTCTCTATTCCAGATGTTGGAAGTATAGATACTCCTGTCTATGGAGGGGTAGTTGAAGAAACCAAGGATTAGAAATCCATCTCTAATAGGGATGTTTTCTAGGAAGGCTAGACAGTTATCAGGGGCATGTAAAGCCATGGAAAGGACCTGAAAAAAGCTAGAAGTTGAAGGTCCTACTTTCCTAGTTTAATCTGGAGTTCAATGAGCTCACTTGGAGGTAATTGGACCTCACTTTAGAAGACATGAAGTCTTTATGAAACTTGACATACCACTGCCATTTCCAGTGAATTTGAAGGCATGATAGGCACAACTCCCAGGCACAGAGGGATCAATTTTATTGTCTCTGAGCCATGTTTCAGTAACTACATAAACAGCGACTTGTCCCAGATATAGAAGTGCCTCTGAATTGGTCAGTCTGTTATTAAGAGTTCTGCATGCAGAAAAGCCAGCTTGCTGTTGTCTATTTTATGACATGATTTGCTTGGTGGTTTATGATGTTCATTAAATGAACCCTACCTTAAAAAAAAAAATAGAGTAGATTTAATAAATGCTTTGGCCAGTATGTGGAGGTCTTTCAATGAAAGGTGTAGACCACCCTATCAAACCAAGTAGAACTACTGATCATCTTATCCCAGGGAGTCACATATTTGTAATGATACCAGCTACTTACGCAATTGAAGAAACCAATTATCTTTTCTTAGAATTAATGCATCATTTTTGGATTTTCAGTAAGGGGAGGATATCATTCAAGACCAGCGTCTTTTTTCTTGTTTGAAGCATGCATAGGAAGTTCTGGCAAGATCTTCTGGATGCTTTGAGTCTATCATACTGAGTGAGAGGATTGCCTCCAGACTGTATAGGTATTCACACCTCTTACAGACTGAATCCTTTGTGTTAAGTAAAAGTTCATTGTTTATGAATATATGACAGTTTCCACACTGTCTGACAGTACCAAGTGGTGTAAAGCTGACAACACAAGTGATATAAGTAGGTTTCCATTTTTGTCCAGACAGGTCTTACTATTATGTTTGGTCTAAGTGCTCATAGTCTGACTAGGTGTGGTGCATAGAAGGAGAACTAAGGTAAGTAAAGGCACAACGTGTTCTAAGCAGTTCAGGCACACACAAACTATGTGAGAAAAGAAGAGATGTGGTACAACAGCTGCTCCAACATGTAAGATTTGTCAGTGTGCTTGATGAGATATTCATTATCAAAATGGCTTTATAATGGCAGATTTCCACTGCATCTTAATAAATTGGAATATCTAAACACCAAAGCTAGATAAATTCCAATGCCCTGGATCAACTAATCCTTAGTCCCACCAGCGGCTCCAATATCCTAGACCAGGTCATTATCAACATGGGAAATCGATGCTCCACACCTATGGTCACCCCCTCGTTGGTCAGATCTGACCATAAGCTAATCACCCTTGACATCCACATCCCACCCCCCAGTAAGGAAGCCTCCATAAAAAAATCCAAAGCCATCTTCATGCTACTCAAGTCAGAAGTGACAAACTTCATGGCATCCATGCAGATGGGAACTGTAATTTTGAATGCTGAATCCTACACTAAGGCACTGCATGAACACATCCACTCGTGTATGAATAGTGCCATCCCCAATAGAACCAAGATGCTGTCCTCCAAAAAAAGGAATCCAATCAAGGATTTGCCATAAACAAACTTTACAACAAAAGGAAACAACTGTTGCAGAAAGGGGAGGAGGTTGACATAATGGTTAACATGTTCACCTTACAGACATAAGGTGCAGGGTTCAATTCTCACATGGGGTAATTGGCTAGGCTTAAAATGGCCCACAGGGGCAGTTAGTCTTGTACTAATCTATGAACCTATGAACCTATGAAGAGGAAAATTCCAGGATGCAAAAAACTCCCTTACCAGCCTTAGTAAGAAGCTGAGATCCCTCATAAAATCCTCCAAAGCTAGTTATGAAAATAAAATTGCCTAAGATTCCAAAGGCAACCACAAGGCATTCTATAGCTATGTCAAGAATCTAAATGGTAATGCTCAGATCTGCTCTGAGCTACAACAGAATGACATTAAATATACTGATTCCAAGGATATTGTCAATATCCTGGCAGATCGATTCAGTGCAAATTTCACCCCCATCTCACCCCCTAAACGACCCATTTCTATACCGAAAGATTGCCAAATTCTGGTAATAACGGCCACACAGATAAAAAATGCAGTCTCACAGCATCCATGGGACCAGACGACATCCCAGGCTGTGTACTGCATGAACTACAAAATTAACTGGCACCTCACCCAAGTGTCATGTTTAATCATAGCCTCACCTTTGGCTTTGTGCCCACTGAGTGGCACACAGCTACAGTTATCCCACTCCACAAGGGCTGATCCACCTTGGATCCTGACAACTACCACCCCATCAGTCTGATGAGCCTGATCCGCAAAGCCATGGAACATATTATTATGGAACTTATAAACAAATACATTGGCAACCTTCAAACACTGGACCCTATGAAGTTTGGGTTCATGAAGGGCCAATCTTGTCTACTGAACCTGATTGACTTATTTGAGTCAGTCTCCAGAGACGTGGACAAGGGTAAGGTGGTCCACACAGCCTATCTGGACCTTGCCAAGGCCTTCAACACCATCCCCCACTCTGGAATCATAGATAAAGTTACTAAGCTGGGCATTAATCCCTACGTCAGTCGATGGGTTGCCATCTAGCTTACTAACAGAACCCACGCTGTAAAAGTAGCCGACTCCAAATTTAGCTCCAGACAAGTGACAAGTGGAGTACCTCAGGTTTTTGTCCTGGGACTGCTCTTGTTTGGCATCTACTTCTCTGAAGTCACTGAAGTACAGGCCAACACTAAGGGATGCAGGCTAACAAAGTTCGCAGATGACTGCAAACTGGGAGCCATTATTGAATCCCCAAATGATGTGGGTATTCTACAAAAGGGCCTTACAGAAACAGATGCTTGGTGCCAGAGCCATTGGCTCACGCTCAATGCCAAGAAATGTATAATTATCCCCTTTGGGAATAAACACGTACTCGTGAATTACCACATAGGTGGAAGTACACTAAACACTGAAAGTGTGATAAGAGACTTAGGGACACAGGTGGACAGTGATCTCACCTTTGATAACAACATCGCCATAACAGTCAGGAAATCCTTCTATGTGGTACACCGCATCACTAAGGGCTTTTCATCCAGAAAAAAGGAGGTCATTGTCCCACCGCACTCATCCCTCATTAGACCCACTATAGAATACAACACCCCATTTGGTATGTACTGCTCAAGACATCTGCAACAACTGGAAAGGCCACAGAAATACCTCACTAAAAGAATCACAGGCCTAAAGCAGATGCCCTATGCTGACCATCTAAAAAAGCTCCACCAATACTCTGTCGCATATCGTCTACTCATTGGCGATCTGTGCTTAACAAGAAAGGCCATGTCAAAGCCAGAGCTGTTGGACATGCTACACTTAAAGAAATCCCAATTCCTCGGAGACACACCCTCCAGGGATCTAAACCTTGTCATCACAATGAAGAAAACATGCTGGAGAGATAGGTTCCTGACCCAGAGACTCCCCAGTCTCTGGAATAGACTGCCCATACATGTCAACCAGAGCACCTCTTTGGCCCTCTTCAAAAGGAACCTTGACAACTGGATGAGAGATAGGAAATTCACCCCGGGGATCACATCAGTTGCCGTGCTAGACAGGGGACCATAGAAGTAAATACTGTGGGAAGGAATAGCCAAGGAATTGTTATGGCTAGGCTTGTATAGGCCCTAGGGCCGATAGCCTAGTGCAAACCTATGAACCTATAGGCCCAAAGATTCTTATATATAATAGATTATAACTATCTGGAACAGATAGGTAACAACACAAATATAGGATATAATTTCCAAAAGTTCTTATCCAACGGTGTAAATCCCCCTCTGTTTAGAAACCAAACAATAAAGAACAAGCCAAATATAAAGACAGAGAGGTAACCAAAGCTGCTCAATAATCCATTCATAAAGTGCCTGTAACTGCAACTGGGATATTCTCCAAGAACCAAGCTTAGATTTAAAAGCAAAAAAATTTATTTGATAAAATTGTTGTCGGTAAGCGCTTTCACATTTGCTTCCTCAGACCGTTAACATTCAAAAAATCAGTCTGCTCCTTTTATAGTAGTCATGTGTTTCATCTTATAGAGCTTTAAAGTGATACAAACCAGGTTATTGAAAGCATCATTAAAAAAGTTCAGTGTCTTAATACTTCTATGCTAAACAAAATAAATTCACATCTATTAAGAATCTACAAAGTACACATCATTCAATGCTTACTAAGAACTTACTGCTATATAATGCTTGTTGCTAAAAAAGACATATCTTAATAATAGTAACTGCAGCCATTAGAAAAGGCATCAACTGTTGCATAAAGCTCAACAAATGAAAATTTCTCAATCAGTATGTGCTATATATGCATTAAACTGTGTTAAACTGTGTATACCATTTATGTAAAGAACTATCAAAAGCATTGTAAGTATGCTAATCATACAAAACAATATTCACAAAACTGGTGGGAGGTGGGAGGATGGCATAATGGTTAAGGTGTTTACCTTACAAACACAAGGTGCAGGGTTTGATTCTCACATGGGGTAATTGGCTAGGCTTGAAATGGCCCACAAGGGTAGTTAGCCTAGTACTAATCTATGAATCTATGAATCTATGATAGAAGTCACTAATCGTTAAAATCACAAGTTGAGAAGTCACTAATTAAAAAATGCATGCATTTATAACAGATATCTTTAAAAACATTTCCTAAGGCATTTTCAAAAGCCTATCATTATATATTTACACTAAAAAACTATCTAAACATAGAATTACAAGTTGTTAATATTGTAAATAGCGCTTATTTAAGGCGTCTGGCTCTTAACACTGGTCGAATAGAAGCTCGTTCATTAAGGCCACTGCCTTTATCTGCTCTAAGCCGGATCATCCAGTTAACTTCTACTCTCTCAGTAGTATTACAAATATTCCCTCGTCTTAATATTGGCAGGACACTATCTATAGCCATGAAAATAAAGCTGTGTTGGTTACCATACTGACCTACATGCTTAGCCAGTGCATTATTATTATGTCCAATCCTAATAGCATATAAGTGTTCTCTAATCCTAGTTTTAAATGCCCTATTAGTCTTACCAACATAGAAAGCTTGGCATTCTTGGCATCTAGCCAGGTATACCAAGTTAGCTGTATTACATGTGGCATCAACTCTAAAGGTAAATATCTGACCAGTATCTGGGTGCTCAAATGTATTCGCTTCACATATATACTTGCAATATTGACATTGTTTACAAGGATGGGTTCCCATCAAAGCCATTTTGTCTCGCCCATCATGGCGGTGACAGAGTAACATCTTAAGGTTGTTCCTATTTTTATACTGAAACTTAGGGGTAATGCCCACTAATGACCCAATCTCCTGATTGCTGGTAAGAATCGGCCAGTGCTTATGGATAATGTCGATAATGTCCTTTCTATCATTAGTGTAGTACATTTGTATTTTTATTTGCTCATTGTCTACTTGTCCAATTATAGGCTCATGTATATGATCAGAGAAGTAGGGTGCCGCTCTATTTGATCTTAATCTATGTATGTCTTCTATAGTTCTTTCGACTTCATGTGATTTGTAACCCCTTTGAGCAAGTCTCAATTTAAATGTATCTAGTTCATTCAGATAACCCTCTTGTGTGGCATTAAGCCTAGAAATTCTCATACCTTGGCCTTTAATAATATTCTGAAATATATAACGTGGGTGCATACTTGTCCTATGTAGGAGGGCATTCCTATAGCATTTCTTCCTATACACACCAGTATTCACTTTTTCTCCTAGCACCCTCTCCACATAAACATCCAAGAAATCTATACGATGTGAAGAGTACTGATGTGTAAATTTCAAATAGGGGGTCAACCCATTGACCAAGGTCATGTATCTATCAAGTTCAACTTGATTACCTTGCCAAACAAGAAACACATCGTCCACAAAATGACGATAAAAGCATACGTGGGAGGCATGTAAACCACAAGGAAACAATAAATCCTTTATGAATGGATTATTGAGCAGCTTTGGTTACCTCTCTGTCTTTATATTTGGCTTGTTCTTTATAGGATATAATTTCCTGACCTTGTCCTAACTAATATAGCCACTACATGTACCACACATTCTTTCGCCATCCCCGATTAAGTATGATCATAAACTTTGAATCTTCTCTTTCAGAATCTCTAAAATTCCTTCAATTAATACTTCTAAATTCAGGGATTTCAAATGAAAAAGTTCTTCAAACACTGTTATGAGCTATCCAAATTTACTTATATCATCACAAGACCCGACACCAACACAGATGCTGTTTATACATAGAGCTTTATTCTGACTAAAAATGTGCTTTGAGCTGGCCATTTCTATTAGTGCCAAGTATAATTGGAATTTTAAAGATCATGTGAAAAGCTTTACACTTACAAGAATAATGTCCTTAATGCTCTCACTGCCCTTACAGAGTCTTCATGCTGCTTTACAGATTTGAAGATGTTATTCAGAAAAAGTTTCTATCCTTTTTTATGTTTACTTTAAAATTGGCCAAACACACCATGAATCCATGTGACCATGGCTTGCATAATGATGTCTTGAGATAGAGGTCAGGGCTGCAAGTGCTCTTTGCTGCAATGGTATCTGCTACTTGAAGTATCAGATAGTATGTTATAATATGAAAAATAAATAAGTAAAATAATGCCAACAGAATCAGAAAATGATTTTTCGGTACTAACTAATACTCAAACAACGCACAGAGCGTTTCATTAAGTATTAGTTTAATATAAGTGGTCATTCTACCAAAATATATTTGGTACAAGAGCTAATAACTATGAGGGATTTCAATAAAATAAACAAAAAAGATGTATCTATTTCCCATATTTAATAAGATAAGCCATTTTGTATGCTGTCGCCAAATGCTGTAAACATTTTTGTCGTGAGCTAATCATGTAAAGTCAGTAATATAATTATGGGCTGAGCAGTGGTGCACCAGTTAGAATTGTTGCCTCATAGCAAGAGGTTCTCTGGTTCAAATCTCAGCAGAGGTGCCTTCTGTGTGGAGTCTGCATATCTTCTCTGTGTTTGCGTGGGTTTCTTTCAGGTACTCTGGTTTCCTCCCACATTCCAAAGACATGTGTCTGGAGCATTTCTCCCTGGGCCTCTGCTGAAAATGTGGTCTGTCTCAGTCAGACTTTCCTAGTAAACAAATGTTAAATAAAATAAATAATTTATGTATTCATGGGCAAAAGAATAAAGGAAAACTTCTTGCCCCAACCGCAAATCACAAGGGGACACCGCTCACATCCTCACCTCTAAGCAGATGACAGTATCACTCCTGATGGCACAGTTCTGTGATAGTTCTGTTTTCACATAAAATCATTATTTTATGTGAAAATAGAGTTAGAAAATTCACTAGTCATTAGTGAACTTATGAAAAAAATGGAAAGTGAATGCAGGCGCTGTACTCAGTTTCACTGCTATGTATATGATCTTCAAGAACAAGCCATTCTAGTGATCCATAAACTTAAACAATCTCTGCAACAAGTGTGGTAAAAAATAATTAAATCATACATCAGATTTAAAATTCCTCTTATTAAAGATTGCATCAAAATAATTAACAAGAACTAGCACCTGCTATCATCACCAGCAAAGCAAATCCTAAAATCAAAATCAAATTAACATATAAAGGCAAAGATAACTTTAAGTCTTGCCTTACTTTTATTAGGAAACTACAAAATAAGTATTCTGAACTTATCCAAAATGTTACTACCTATTCAGACCCAGTATACATAGTAAACGTAATAGGCTCCATACCTCTCAACTATCCAGATTTCTGGCTTATATTTTTGGTCTGTTCCTCATAAAATTTGTGGTTTTCTGGCAAATCAGTGGGAGGATCTGAGGACTGAAGTCAATAAATAATGACATACATTTCAGTTTCAGAATTCAAATCCTTCAAAAATATATGTTAAGGCAAACCCTGTTACTATAGCAACTTTCTAAGTTTATAAAAGCAATATTCAAAATATGTCCCTATGTTTGGCCCTTTGTCCCCCTATTTTGTTAGGCTTTGTCCAGATTTCTTGCACTGAGAGGTTGAGAGGTATGGCAATAGCAAACAAATTTATTGCAAACTTTACCATTGAAGCAACAATTTTAATTCTGTTCTTGTATTCCTGTATTCTTTACACCTCCTAATAATACAAAGGAAAAAATATTAGCAAAATCCCTGTGGCCTTTCAGAACAGTCACCTCATTTGAGGAGATCTGAGAGAATTTGGTCCAGAGGATAAATTCAGAGCAGAGGAAGAGTATCTGGAATGTATGGGGATTGACTGGGTAGAGCAGAGATGGTAACCAGAACCAGCAATACAATTAGAACTATTGGAGATAATTGTACAAAATAAAGAAAGGGACTTTAACATATGCAATTTTAGTCATAAATCTTTGAATGATTGTATTGCTGATGTGTTCTCCAAAGATCTCACTTTTATTCCTTCAAATAGAGCGAAGGTGGCAGATGTTCTAATTGATTTGAAATTATTTGCGAGAAAGGAGAATCTAAATTTATTGTTCACAGACAAGGGAGAAAATGATAGCAATACGGAACACCAATTTAGGAAACCAAGTACATTTAACCCCCTACTAAATGCAAAGTTGCAGGTATTTGAACTTATATGCGAATGAGATATAAGAAAGATTTTGTCAAACAAACCTTTATATGAAAAGTTTAATTTATATAAGAATGAAAGAGATTTTTTATATGATATTTGTTCTGCTAAAAATTAGAATAATGAAGCCGAATAAGGGTAGGAGTTGATAGTTATGGATACGACAGACTATATTAACAAAATGTTGAGTTTGCTATGTGAGGATTCTTATGAGGAAGTCTCCATGAATGAAATGAATATCGCATATAAAATAATTGATAATTTATTAGATGATATGCTGATGCAAGACTGACTTCATTTGGATGAATACACATTTGGTAAGGTTGAGGCATGTATGACACCTTCTATTTTTGGAACGCAGAAGATCAACAATAGCAAAATTTATACATTTAAAACTTAAGGTTGTCATGGATAGGGTAAACCATTTAGCATGGGATTCCTGGGACTCCCTGACAAGGATTAAAACACGCTTTCTTCTGAGGATATTTTATTTTGAACAGTTGATGTAAAATATTTATTTTCTGTCATCCCACACAACATTAGAATGGAATGGTGCTTGGACTTCCTGAATGAAAATAGTGAACTAACATGTAGTATTCCAAATACTCAACCTAACTAAAACCAAATTACTACTATTTTTCCCCAACGTCTTCTCATCCCTAGGAAAAGAACTCCCAAATAATAATAATACAACCTTCCATGTTAAATCCAATAATGGGACTATCATAACCCCTGTCACCAGTACCAAATTACTAGGAGTAACTATTGATCATAAGCTCAAATTTGACATACACATTACCCAAACCATAAAATCTGTTAACAAAAAACTTGGATCCATGTACAGAATAAAAAACTTTTTAACTCCTACTGCCAAACTAACCATTGCCCACACACATCTCCTCTCCACCCTCCTCTATGCCTCCCCAGTCTTTTCTTTCCTCAATAAACGTGAACTAAACATGCTCTCTGGCCTATAACCACATTGCTAGATTTATAACAGGTTCCCCATATCGCACCCACCATTGTCTTAACCTGAGGAAACTTGGCTGGTTGGAACTGCCCAACCTTCTCAAACTTAACCAACTCACTGAAGCTTGTAAAATAATTAATCAACCAGATAGAACTCCCTCACTGTGTAGCATTCTGACCCCATACACAAACCTTAATAGTCTTCGATCATCCAACAGCACCCAGATCCTAACCATTAAAGCTAACAACTCGGGCGGTGATGCCCTCTTTGCCAACTCCATTGGCAAGCCATGGAACTCCCTGCCAAACTACCTTAGAATTACAACCTCGCACAATCAGTTCAAAAACAACCTGAAAGAATATCTCAAGACACAATGGCTATGCCCATGTCCTGAACCTGACTAACTTCATATATCAAACCCATCTAGTCCCCTATCTCCTTAGTCCATGTTCCCTTTGCAGATCTTCAAAATTCTCTCAACCCTAAATGTAAACGGGTGATTCTTGAACTAGTCTATACACTATTAGTATATAAGATATCGCTGCTATGTATTACCTGCTGATTGATCTTTTGTCTCATAGAACATCTATGAAAAATTTTTTCTCATCTTGTAAATGTAACTTGTACCCTTTTTTTATAACTTGTATGTTTTATAACCTGTATGTTTTATAACTTGTATTTTCAACTTGTGTTTAACCATTATGTTGGAGCTTTTCTCCTCGGGCCTCTACTGAAAAAGGATATGTATCCAGCTAGACTAGCCCGGTTAACAAATGTAAAATAATAAATAAAAAAATAATAAAATAAATAATACTATCAGTACCCTATCAGATATTGTGCTGAACAACAATTGCATTTATTTTGAAGGCTTTTATTATACACAAAAGGAGGGTATAGCTATGGGCTTGGTTTGTGCCCCTTTATTTGTGAACATGGTAATGGCCACAAGGGAAAACAAATTTATTATACATTCAGAATATGCCAAATATTGGTCTATATATGTTAGATACCTGGACGACATTTGTATTTTTTGGAGAGGGGATAGTGACAAGATTACTGAATTTATTTATTACATCCTTAACTTTACACATTTCCTAAAATTTACCCACACTGTATCCAAGGACGAGTTGCAATACTTAGACATTGAGTTGAGGAAATATAAAGGTCAGCAGAAGTTTAAATCAATGATTTTTCATAAACCTACTTATTCTGACTCTTTTCTTCATTTTAGTAGCTGTCCTCCACTTACACAGAAAAGCGCAGTAATTAAAGGACAGCTAGTGAGAGCAGCCAGGATGGTCTCAGAAGTGGATGATTTTTTGGATGAATGTTGTAATCTAAAAAGGATGTTTCTAAAGAGAGGCTATCCTGAAACTTTTAGAGACACTGTAATTACTGAGGTAGTTATAAAAAGAGAGACTGGGCTTTATATAACCCTGTTGGGAATTGACATAGGTGGCTATACCAATATGAATACAGGAAAAGTATCACATAATTTACCAAATATGTGTCAGGTTTTATAACAACATTTAGCATAGACTACGAGGAAATTGTTCAACAAATTTTCAAAAACTGGTCTATTATAAACCATCTTGGTCTAGCTAAACAGTGGGGGGATACCCCAAGTTTGTGACAAAGAAGGTGATATGCTTGCAAAATTATGGTGGAAAGAACAAGTGTAAAAATGGGGGGCTTAGATACTAGATATGATACATTCAAGTTTGGTAATTGCCACTATTTTAAATACATTTTGGAAGGCACACATATCCAGACAAGAAACATATTTATTCAACCCAAAGGGAGATGTAATTATAGAAAAGGGGATTGTATATGCTGCCATGTGCCAGATATGTCTATGTTTTTACAGTGGGAAAACTTTGAGACCATTTAAGGACAGAATTCATGAGCATGTATATGCAATCATAAAATGCAATGTTAGTAATACTCTATCTAAGCATGTGATTGAACACCTTGATCACAACTTTTTGTTTTTTTGTAATATAAAAAATGGTTGTGAACCTAAGGGCTGTATTGATGAACTGAGTCTAGAATATCAGGAATTGTGTTGGCAACTGAGAACTAATGCAATGCAGAATCCAGGGTTGAATAGAATGGTATGGTATGTATAAACTATGTTCTTAAACTAAAATCTTTATAGTTTTTTATTAATTAATGATTAACAAATGGGAATGTCATTTAGGTTTTAATCCTATCTTGAATTGCAATCTATTTTAGAAAGAACAATGTTTCTTTAAAGTTTTTAAAATGCATTAAATGGGAGATCATAGTGATTGGTGGTTTAGAGCATGTAATGGGAAGACACACTTTTTAAAAGCTCAGTTAACTGTATTTATTTCTGATGAAGTCTCGGTATATTAGAGATGAACCAAAAACAAACGACCAACAGTGGTTAAAATAAATCTAAACTAGAAAAAAAAACACTTGTAGCAGTAAAACATAATTCTCTTCTTTCACGTAAAACTTGTTTTAATCTCTGCATTCATTATGAATGACTTCCTCAGAATGAATTCAGTAAGTTTTCCAATTCATTTTATATAAAAGTCAACCAGTAGAAAACCAAAATCAATCAACACATAAACAAATGCAATTAACAGCCATTATAGTTTCTTAAGGCTGAATATTTACATAAAAAATAAATACTTAGTAGAAAGTGTTTATGAACTTTAATAAGTATTAAAATCACACAATAATTTTACTAAAACTTCATTTTGAAAATTTACGTCTTCTGCCTATTAAAAAATATTTAATATTTATGGTATTGTTGAGCCCTGGTAATCGGTCAATCCCAGCTTTATTTGCCATAATTTTTCTTTTTGTCTTACTTTATTTTTATAATCCCCACCACTTAAAGATTTGGGAACCTAAATGAAGAATAACAATCTAATCTAATCTTCTCTAATGAACAATAACAATCTTCTGTATTTCTCACAATATTTGGTGTGCTTAAACAATTCCTTCTTTTCATCTTTGTTTTTGATGGCATAACCATGTTCATTGATTCTGTCTTTTAACCTTCTCGTAGTCATCCCTACATAGTATGCATTACCCCTGAGGAAAAACCTATAGATATATATATACTACTTCCTTTGATTTGCAGTTAAATCTGCCAGCAGCTGGAATCGTATAGTGTATATGCTCTAGAGAAATACAGGGACCTTCTAAAGTATAACGGCATGTGTTGCAGTCCCCACATTTGTACATAGGTTCATAGGTTCATAGGTTTATACTAGGCTATCTGCCCTAAGGCATTTATAAGCCTAGCCCAAATTTTTGTGGCTTACGCCACCCCTTATATGAAAAAATACTGTGCCCATTAGTTTGCTGTGCCTCTGTCCAGCAGTGACACAGAGATGATTCCCGGGGTAAACCTACGATCTCCCATCCACAGGTCAAGATTTCTCTTGAAAAGAGCCAGCGAGGTGCTCTGCCTCACATGGACCGGGATTTTATTCCACAGCATAGGGAGTCTCTGAGTGATAAATCTATCCCTACAGCACGTCCTATTTATATCCGTGCTAAGGTTTAAGTCGCTTGCTCTAGTGGTTTTGGTGGATTTGGATTTTGTGAGATGGAGCATGTCCATTAATTCCAGGTTGGACATGGCCTTGTATGTCAGGCACATGTCACCTCTGAGCAGACGGTATGCGACTGAATAGAGCTGGAGTTTCTTCAATCTGGCAGCATATGACAGATTTTGGAGTCCCTTTATCCTTTTGGTGAGGAACTTTTGGGGTCTCTCCAATTGCTGCAGATGTCAGGTGAGATACATCCCGAATGGGGCATTGCACTCGATCATTGGTCTGATAAGTGAAGAGTACAGGGGAACAATGACCTCACTAGATCTGGATGTGAATCCCTTCATGATCAGGTGGGCAATGTAGAAGGTCTTTCTAACCACTTTAGCAATGTGAGTGTCAAAAGAAAGGCCACTGTCAACCTGGGTCCCCAGGTCCCTGATAACCTCTTCTGTGCTTAGTGGATTGCCACCTATATGGTAGCTTGGGGTTACCTTGTTTTTCCCGAAGGGTATGACTATACATTTTTTGGCGTTTAACTTCAGGCCATGGCTCTGGCACCAGCTATCTGTTTCCATGAGTCCCTTCTGAAGGATATCCGTGTCCGATGCACTTTCCACTATGGCGCCCAGTTTGCAGTCGTCTGCAAACTTTGTCAGCCAAAGTCCTCCCATGTTGGCCTGTACTTCTGAGAAGTAGATGCCGAACAATAGGGGGCCAAGGACCGAGCCTTGTGGGACACCACTTGTGACCAGCTTGGATTCTGACATAGCGCCAGCAACTCTAACCCTGTGGGTTCTGTCCTTAAGCCAGTTTGCAACCCATCTTGTAACATATGGGTTTACATTTAAGCTGGTAAGTTTTTCTACAATACCCGAGTGGGGTATTGTGTCGAAAGCCTTTGCAAGGTCAAGGTAGGCTGTATGGACTGCCTTTCCCTCATCAATGGCCTTGGTGACTGTTTCGAAGAAGTCGACCAAGTTCAAAAGGCATGATCTGCCCTTGACGAAGCCAAACTGGGTCGGGTCCAATGTCTGCAAGTCCCTATATCTTTGTTTATGAGCTCCATTATGATCCTCTCCATAGCTTTGCAGACTAGACTTGTTAAGCTTATGGGGCGGTAATTACCAGGGTCCATAGAGGCACCGCCTTTGTGGAGTGGGACCACAGTTGCCGTACGCCACTCCTTGGGCACGTATCCTGTGGTAAGGCTGAGATTAAACAGCTGCCTTATGTGAGGGTTTAATTCCTCATTTAGCTCATGTAGCACACAGCTGGGGACACCATCCGGTCCCATTGATGCTGTGTTTTTAGCTTTAGAGAGAGCAGCTTTCACCTGCGCATTTGAGATGTCTGGGAGGTTACACTCCGCTGGGATAGTTATCTCTCCTTTAGGGAGGGAGAGGGGGGTGAAATTTGCACTGAACCTGTCTGCCAGTATGTTGGCAATGTCTGTGGGTTCAGTGATTTTTGTATCATTTTGGACTAATTCTGAGCATATTTGGGAGTTTCCACCCAGGTTCCTAACATAGCTGAAAAAGGCCTTATGATTGTCCTTTGAATCCATGGCAATTTTTCTCTCAAAATTGGCCTTAGTTGATTTTATGAGTGCTCGTATTTTTTTACTAATAATGATCAGGGGTGACTTCCCTTCCATGGATTTTGTTCTATCATGCAATAGCTTTCTCCTCTTATTGTAAAGTTTGTTAATGGCTGGGGTCCACCAGACTGGACGTTTGCCCTTTGTGAACATCCTCTTCTTGTTGATAGTTGCATAAGAACAGGGGGTGTTTTGGTGTTGTCTTCTTGAAATAATGATTTCAAATTGCAAGTGTTTTTATAAACAAAGCTGGGAGATTTTTCTACACCTCTAAACAGTTTGCTATTTCCTTCCAAAGTTCTCCAGTTGCTGATAATTATGTCATAAATAGCTTCACTATCTAATGCCATCTCTAAACTACAAGATATGTTTCTGTCTGTAATGGAATTTCTTTCTAAAATATCTGCTTTTTTTCCTTAATGAGGGATTTCCTTAAAATAGGTGCAAATAAAATATTTTGCTTTGTTATAATTTCATTCTCATTTTTTGGCAACAGGTCTCTGTTATATCCTCTCTTCATAAATAAGGAAATAATGAATTCCATTTCTTTTCTAAATTTCCTTTCATCCTTGAAGCCCTTATATATTGTCCTCTTGGTGTATTCTTTTTCATAAATGAAGGGTGGTGACTCTGGTAATATAAATAATTATTTGAAAAAGTATCCTTTCTATGAATACTGCTTTCAAATTATTTATCTGGTTTGATCCAACTAATGTTAACATCTGAAAAAGTGACTTCTCTGTCTGTGTTGCCTAAAGCGAACTTTAAGAACTCTGACTATTGATTTAAAATGTTTAAGATATTAACACAGTCATTTTCTGACCCTTCAATTATAAAAAAACAGGCAATTTATGAATCTGTTATAATATTGTCCATAATAGGTGTAGAACAGAGTGTGTGTATGTACATTTAATAAGCATTTCTAGATGTAAGCACATGCAAATAAATAGTGAGCACGTGCAGACAGCAGTGCCATTTTGAGAAAACAGCCACAGTGTTAACATATGTGAGTGTAGTAGTCTGTTTATAAATTTAAGTTTAAGTTTCAAAGCCTCATTCCTGATGTGTTTGTATGCAATAAAGCTGCTTGAACTAAATTCACAACTACTTGTCTGTTTTATCTTGACCGGATGGGCAACATGGTGTCAGAACTGGGATTAAGAGAACAAATTCTTCAAGCCACGAGGTGCAGAGTTGAAAGTGAAGGCAGATTGAGCTGGTTGAGTGAAACAGAGTTCAGACAAATGCCAAAGGGCCAGAAGCAAACTGAAGGTAACCAGAACTTGCACAAATTATTTATTTTGCAAAGAAAATAAAATGGAGCACTTTTAAGGCCCAAAATGCATTATTAATCAAATGAGTAGCACAAAATATATTATTAGTCAAACAAAAAGCACAAACACATTATTAGTTAAACAAAATGTTTGAAACAATGATATTTGATAAAACTAGCAGAAATATTCATGTGGGGCTCAGAATTACCTTTGGTTTGCATAACGAGCATGTTTAAAATAAAATGGGCCTAAGAAAAGTATAATGAGGATGATAAGAGATTAAAAGGGCATAATGAGTACAATAAAAGGGCAAAATAAGCTTAAACACCAAGGTGACTGCATGCTTTTAATAGAAGACCATGTTTTGGCCAATAACTACTATTTTACATTGGCCAAAGCCATTCAAAGGATAACTAGATTTGTTTGAAGTATCTCAGAGTGCACAAAGTGTTTATAGAGTATGTGCTTTATGGTGTAATTATTTCAAAAAGTTTGCTGGGTGCAAAGTACAAGTTATATTGCCAAGTACAGTCAAAGTACGGTCATTTTGAAGATTTTCTTGTGTTGTATGCTTTTATTCACAGAGTGCTACCATTTCAAAATGTTTCTTACACTGTACAGAGTTATTTCACAAAGTACAGCCGTTTTGAAGGGTTTCTGTGCTGTATACAGTTTATTTGCAAAATGCATTCAGACTTGTGAGATATGCACTTATATCTCCAAACTGGAAGCCATGCACTCTCCAGCCAAGACCAGAATAGCTGATCAAGAGGAGAAGGTCTTCACCTGCACCAGACCACATGGAACACATAGCCCTCCAGCACACCCACCATTACAGCCCTCACATAAAAACACAAACCACACACCCACCTTCATGGAGGCTTTCAATAGAAATCTACCCAAACAGCAGAGCAAGGCATAAATGCACTCAGCCACCACAACACAACACAAACCCAAAGAAACATAGCTCATCTACACAGTGTGCTCTCAACCTAAGCCCCTAAGTCAAAATAGCTTGCCCAATACAATAATCATAGGTGACTCAATAATGAGTGACACTGATATCCCACTCACTAGGCTGAATAAGGAGAAGGTAATGGTCAGCTGTCTATCAGGTGCCAGAATCCGACACATAACACATGCACTCAGGTCACTCCACAATAAGTACAAGTATGACTCTGTCATTGCCCATGTAGTTGTGAATGACCTGAGATGCACCTCCTTGGGCAACATGAAAAGAAACATGGTGGCGCTCGGATTATGTGGCCCAGGCAGGTATGACCCTAGCCCTGAGCAGCATCCTACTGTCACCCAGAATGATCCCACAGTACAAACTGAAAATGATTGAGTTCAATAATTGGGTAAGTTTCTGGTGTCATACTATGGGGATCCAGTATCTGTCTGCTTGGGATGACATGACTGACAGACCTCGATGCTTTGCCAGAGATGGCCTGCATCTGTCACCCCTGGGTTTCCAGGTACTATCTAAGGCTCTTGCCACCCCTATAGTGCCTTTTTTAGGCAGTTTTCCAAAGACCAAATTACCACCGTAATGGCTATAAATAAATGCAGTCTGAGGATTATGCGGCTCAATATTAGAAGTCTAAATCTCAAGATGCACTCGCTCAAAGCACTCCTCAAAATGGAGAACATCGACATTTGTGCTGTAATGGAGACCTGGTTTAAAGCAGCAGAAAGGACCCATGATCTACCAGGCTATAACTCATTCCACACCTTTTGGCCCCAGAACATGGACCAAAGCTCCAAAGGTGGTGTTGTCTCAATATTCATAAAGGATATTCACATCTCAAGACTAGTAGCCCAGCATAACACATCTGAGATACTCCAGGTCCAACTAAAATTGGGTATGATGGTGATTCGGGTCCTAGCCTGTTATAGGTCCCCAACCATGTCCCAAGATTCTCACTCCAAATTCCTTAGCACACTGGATGCTATTAAGATGCAACCCAACACTCTCATACTACTTGACTTCAACTACCTCTCCATCAACTGGGAAAACCACTCATGCACCAATGCACTGGCCCAACATTTCCTGGAATTCATCGGTTCCAATGTCCAGGAACAGCTCTTTCTTACCCCTACTAGAGGAAGCAACATCCTTGACCTCGTTATTACTAACACGGGCAGCCGTTGCTGTACACCAATAGTCAATTCCTCCCTGGTTAGATCTGACATCAAACTAATCACCATGAAAATCCACATCTCACCCACACACCTCACAAAGGAATCCACCATGTAAAAGTTCTCCAAAGCTGACTTTAAACTCCTAAAATCAGAGGTGGCTACTTCATGGCATCCATGCCAGTGGAAAATAAATGCATGACTGCCGAATTATGCACCAATGCACTGTAAGAACACGTATATAAATGCATGGAACTGGTCATATTCTACAGAACCAAGATGCTCTACTCCAAAAAAAAAAAGAAACCAATCTGGTTGTCCCCTGCCATTAATAAACTCTACAACAGTAGGAAGAAACTGTTGCAGAAAAAGGTGAAAACACAAGACTGGAAAAATTCCCTTATTAGCCTCAACAAAAAGTTGAGATCTCTCATCAAAACCTCCAAAGCCAGCTATGAAGGCAGAATTGCAGCAGAAACTAAAAACAACCACAAAGCCTTCTATAGTTATATCAAGAATCTTCACAGCAATACCCAGATTTGCTCTGCATTACTGCACAATGGTACCTCCTTTACTGACCCAACAGATATTGCCAACATATTGGCTAAGAGATTCAGTGCCAACTTTATCCCTCTCCCCCACCCCAAAGGACCAATCTCAATACCGGAAGAATGCCAGGCACCCAGCATTACTGCAGCCCAGGTTAAAGCTGCATTATCCAAGTCCAAGAGTACAGCTTCCATGGCACCTGACAATATACCTGGCTGCATTCTACATGAATTACAAAGTAAACTGCCACCACATCTGTGTGCCCTGTTCACTCACAGCCTCACCTCAGGCTTTGTCCCTACCGAATGCCGCACTGCTACAGTCATCCCTCTCCATAAAGGAGGAGTGACTACAGACCCTGGAAATTATCTCTCCATTAGCCTGATGATTCTTATCTAAGGCTATGGAGTACATCATCATGGACCTAATTAATAAGGATATAGTGAATCTCCAAACTCTAGATCCCACGCAATTTGGTTTTGTGAAAGGCAAATCATGTCTGCTCAACCTGGTTGACTTCTTTGAGTAAGTCACCAGAGCTATGGATTAGGGTAAGGCAGTTCATACAGCCTACTTCGGTCTGGCCAAGGCCTTTTACCATTCCTCACTCAGGAATTCTTGATAATCTCAACAAACTAGGCATCAACCCCTATATCATTAGGTGGGTTGCAGCAGACTCCAAGTCAGACTGTCAATCAGCCATGAGTGGAGTCTCACAGGGATCAGTCCTTGGTACTCTCCTGTTCGGCATCTACTTGTCAGAAGTCCAGGCCTACACTGAGGGACTCTGGATGACCAAGTACACAGATTACTGCAAGCTGGGAGCCATTATTAACTCCCCAAGTGATGCAGACATTCTACAGAAAGGCCTCACTGAGACCAATGACTGGTGAAATCATGGCCTTAATAATTAATAATGCCAAGAAATGCATCATCATCCCCTTTTGGAAAAACTCAGTTCCTACTAATTACCACATTGATGGGAACCCACTGAACACTGAAGGTGTTATAAGAGATCCGGAGAAAGAGGTTGACAGCAACCTCTCCTTCGACAACCACATTGCCACTGTGGTCAGAAAGTCCTTCTATGTGGCACATCTCATTACCAAGGGTTTTGCATCCAGGGATAAAGAGGTCATCATTTCTGTCTAATCTTCCCTCAATAGACCAATCATAGAATATAATGCCCCATTTGGCATGTACCTCACTAGACACCTGCAACAGCTGGAGAGACCACAAAAGTACCTCATGAAGAGGATCCTAGGCCATAAACACATGTCCTACATGGACAGACTCAAAAAACTCCAGCTATTCTTTGTCTCATATCATCTATTAAGAGGCGATCTCTGCTTGACTTGCAAAGCGATGTCTGACCCAGCTCTGTTAGAAATGCTGCATCAAAAGCAATCCAAATCTCTCTGCACCACACACTCCAGAGACCTCAACCTCATTACCACAATCAAAAGAACATGTTGGAGGGACAGGTTCATAACCCAGAGATTGCCCATGCTCTGGAATAGACTTCCTGTACATGTCAAGCAGAGCACCTCACTGGCCCTCTTCAAGAGAAATCTTGATGAGTGGATGAAAAATAGAAAGTTCACTCTGAGGATCACTCCAATGTCTCTACTTGATAGAGGCAGGCACTGTGAACTATTGTCGAGCGGCACAATGCGAGGGACTTCTATGGGCTGGACTTTTAAAGGCTACAGGGCATTTAACTAGTATACACCTATGAACCTATGAAGTGTTTCTTACGCTGAGCTTTTTCTACTGTGTACAGTTTATTCACAAAGCAAAGTCATTACACAGTATTTCTTACATTAATTAGGAGTGGTTTCACAAAGTGCAGTGATTTTAAAGTATTCTTGTGCTATAGCAGCTTATTTGGAAAAGTGCAGCTATTTCAAAGAGTCTTTTGTGCTATTGGGCATAATTACAAATTCTGGCATATTTTTATGTGTGTGTGTGTGTGTGTGTGTGTGTGTGTGTGTGTGTGTGTGTGTGTGTGTATGTGTTAACACATAATTCCAAGAACCTTCACTACTGTGCGTGTTGATATGGTGGAGGCATTTTGTAGACACAGTCCACTTGTGTTTGATCACAATATAGCAGAGAATTGGAGAGTATTTGATCAGAAATACAATATTTTCATATACTCATTTTTTTGACAAAGATGCACGTAAAAGAGCATTCATTTTGCTTAACTTTGCTGCATCAGAGGCCATTGAAAGAGAGATTGTCCATTCATCTATGAACCAGCAGTATATGCAGGAGAGGTGGAAAACCACCATATTATGGTACCGGCTGAATCAAGGGAGGACCCTGAGTGCTTGAAATGTAAATTCAGAGAAATCTGCAACCCCCAGACAAATGTCACATTAGAAAGACACTTATTATATAAAAGAGACCAACATTCAGGTGAATCTTTTGCAGCTTATACCACTGACTTGAGAAATAAGGCTAGAATGTGCAGATTTGGTGACTTGAAAGATGAAGTAATAAAGGACAGGTGTGTGCGGTGTTAATACTCCGGCAGTGAGAAGGACTTTGCTTTGTGACAGTGATTTAATGTTGAGCAAAGCCATAGAGATTTGTCAAATTCATGAACTCACAGAAAGGCACACAAGTATGCTTGCAAGTGATAAGAGCATAATTTCAACAGCCTTTAGAGCAAATGTAGACAGCATGCAGCATGTGGCAAGCAGAAGCAGGCCTAAGCACATGGCAGCTGCAACCTGTGTGGGCTTTCCTGGGAGGAGCTGTAACTTTCTAGCAAGTTCCAACATTATCTCAGTAAAACAGGCATGATCAGTGTAGTACAAGGGTAAGTCAGCAAAACCCAAGTCAAGTCTTATTGTTAACTGTCATAACTGTGGTACCAGTCATGAGTCTAAAAGAGAAAATTGCTTAGCATTTGGTCAGCAATGCCACAAGTGTAAAAAATGGAACCACTTTCAAAAGTTTTGTAAATCAAGCAAGCCTCATTCAGTTATTAAGAAAGGTCACTCAAGAAAGCCAGTTGATCATATAGAAAGATGCAATCCTACTTTCTATGTAGATGGTGTATCAGTGGTCAGTGAAAAGGTTAATGCAGCAGATTTGCTGGTAAAGAATGAAGTATTTTGTATTGTCCTGATCAATGATAAACCCACAGAGCTCAATGTAGACTCTGGTTCAAAGTGTAATGTAATGTTGGCAGAAACATTTGCTAGAGTGAGAGCTGATGAACAACTTAATTTGGCCAATTGTGCAAAGCTTGTTGCTTATGAAGGTGAAGAGATTCGAACCAAAGGCTCAGCAGTGCTTTCATACTGTTCGGCTGGGAACAGTTACAGTTTGCAATTGCAATTTTATGTAGTCGAAGACCTATGCAATCATTATTAGGTCTTCGAGACAGTTTAAGAATGAGACTGCTTTCTTTTACCAAAGAAGTACATCATGTAAGTATGTGTCTCAGTTCCAGCATCAGTGACGCTTTTTACTCAGAGTATGCTGATATGTTTGACAACAAGCTAGGCAAACTTCCAGTTGTGTACTCCATGAAAGTAGACCCAGATGGCAGTCCAGTGGTCAGGCCAGCAAGGAAAGTTCTAATAGCTATGCAGGACAATTTAAGATCCAGTTAGACAAAATGGTGCAGCAAGGTGTGATTTCTGCAGTCACAGAACAAACTGAGTGGGTGCCTTCCATGGTATCTGCTCATAAGAAAAATTCAGATTAAATCAGAATATGCATTGACCCAAGAGACTTGAAAAAGGCATTAAAGAGACTTTATCATCCTATGCATACAGTCATGGAGATTGCTGCCCTCATGCCAAGTGCCACTGTTTTTTTCTGTCTTAGATGCAAAGAGTTCATTTTGGCAAGGAATGCTTGATCACAAATCTTCACTACTGACTACATTCAGTACCACATTTGGTAGATACACATTCCTCAGGATGCTTTTTTGAATAAATTCTGCCAGTGAAGTCTTTCAGCTTGCAATGGAGTAAAATTTTCAGGCTGCCCGTGTGCTATAATAGTTGATGATTTACTGTGTGGAGGTAATGGTGAAGCAGAGCATGATATAAACTTCAGGAAAGTTGTGGACAGAGCTCATGAAGTAAACTTAAAGCTCAATCCTCTGAAGTGTAAATTCAGACTACCAGAAGTTACTTACATAGGTCATTTGTTTACCAGTAGAGGCTTACGACCAGATCCTTCTTAACAAGCAGCCATTCTTGAGATGCCATTCCCATGACAGTGTCCAAGCTCTACGGTGTTTTCTTGGTATAGTTAACTATTTGGGCAAATTTATGCCTGATGTTAGTGAGTTATCAGTGCCTTTGAGAGAGCTAAAACACAAAGATGTTACCTGGTCATGGTTAGAACAAGACCAGCGAGCACTTGATAACCTCAAACAGCAAATTGCCAACCCACCTGCACTGAGATACTATGATGTCCACAAATCAGTAGTTCTTTCCTGTGATGCTTCAAAGTTTGGTCTTGGTGCAGTCATTCTTCAACAGGGCAGACCTGTTGCCTATGCATCTAAAACTTTTCCAAACTAAGATACAGTATGCTCAAATTGAGAAGGAACTTTTGGCAATTATGTTCACATGTTCAAAGTTCCAACATTATATTTATGACTGAGCTATACAAATAGAAACTGATCATTGACCTCTAGTCATTATTTTAAAAACGCCTATGCATTCAGCTCCAGCAAGACTACAAAGAATGATGCTCAGATTACAAAAGTAATATTTCAAAATGGTCTATACAAAAGGTAAACTTCTTTACCTGGCTGATACCTTATCTAGATTGTCCAGAAATACCACAGAACAGCTTGATGCAGAGAATTTTGACTTTGATGTCATGAAAGTGTGTAATTTTTCTACCACGAGACTTAATGAGCTCAGAGATCATATGAAGACTGTTCTTATTTTGCAAAAGCTCAACCACTTCATCAATGTAGGATGGTTATCAAAGCAATCCTGTGTACCACCAGAAGTGCAACCTTACTTTCCATGCAGAGATGAGATGCTCATGGAAGATGGTATCACTTTCAATGGTCACAAAGTTATTGTTCCTACTTCCTTACAACTTGAATATATTCGGGTTTTGCATTGTGGCCACCTAGGTTCTGATTCTATCAAAAGTAGGGCGAGAGGGATAGTATTTTGGCCTTTACTATCAAAAGACATTGATAAAGTGCTTTTTTATTGTTCAGTATGCTCAGTAAACTGCATTTGCAAAAAGATCCACTTCAGCTAAGCCATATTCATGAACTACCTTGGTCAATAGTAGCCACTGACATATTTGAATGAAACAATCGACGTTACTTAGTGTTGATAGACTATTATTTGAACTGGTTTGAAATCGATTTGCTACCTAACCTAATGACCAATGCTGTTATTACTAAGATGAAATGTCATTTTTCAGTTGATGGTAGTCTACACAAAGTTATTTCTGACAATGGTACCCAGTTTACCAGTCAGTTGTTTCATAGATTTGCTAAAGAGTGGGACTTTATCCATGTTACTAGTAGCCCTGAATACCTACAGTCAAATGGCCTTGCTGAATGTGCAGTACAGAGTGCAAAGCAATTACTAGAGAGGTCAAAGCTTGACAATACCGATATCTCTTTGAATTTACTTAACCTCAGAAATATACCCTGTGACAAGCTACTTGGGTTGCCTGCTCACAAACGTCTATCTAGGCAAACCCGAACAACCTTAACTATCAGATCTAGTTTGTTGGTGCCAAAGCAGTCAAAGCCCAACTTTTTAAGAAGCTTCCCCTTCAGGAGTCCTGCTATTATAAAATGAGCCAATTTCTTCATCCATTAAAAGAAGGAGAGACAATGAGAATGGTGAAAGGCTTTGATCATATCTGTCAAGTGAGAGGTATATGTGTCAAGCCAAGGTCCTACTTAGTGCAATCTGAGGGTATAGAATACAGGATAAATTGCAGGCATCTTCTTCCTGTATCAGAAATGATATCTCAGCATTGTACCTGTGATACAGACACTAGATCTCAGAGCAACCCTGACAATGTTCATGCCAAAGAACATGTCGCAGTATCCATTCCCATTTCTGCTAATGCCCAGTTGTCCCCAAAGTTAAACATTCCTTAAAGACAGTCCCCATTGCTAGATCTAATTCTGACTTTTATGCAACACAATCAGTTTGTATTTCTAGATCTAGTGTAAATACACAGAAACCTGGACATTACTGTTTTATATGTGTCTGATTTTGATTGATTGCATGTCAAAAGATCAGTTCTGTATAATTGCATGTCATTGAATACTGTCATTTAGTATATGATTTATTTCTCAAAGAGGGAGGATGTAGAACAGAATATATGTGTGTGTGCCTTTAAGAAGCATTTCCAGATGTAAGCACAAGTATATAAATAGTGAGCACATGCAGGCAGCACAGCTTTTTTGAGAGAACAGCCAGAGTGCTAACATATGTCAATGTAGTAGTCTGTTTATAAATTTATTTAAGTTACAAAGTCTCATTCCTGATGTGTTTATGTGTAATAAAACTGCTTGAACTGAACCCACAACTTTTTATCTACTTTATACTGACCATATGAATGACAATAGGAGCTAATACCTGGTATCCCCACTACCCTAAAGCAATACTGGCGAAGGCTGGGACAACAGCTGACTCCATCACTACACACTTAATTTGTTTGGAAAATTTGTAATATCAAGTAGTTGTTGTCCAACAGAATATCCAATAGGTCACAGTAAAATTTTTTTTTTCATTGGGGGTATTGCTGAACTTGTTTAAATACTGACTCACATATTCTACCCCGATATCATGGGGTATAATTGTCAACAACAAACAGATATCAATAGTTAATAAAATATTCTTAGTGGAATCAAAAGCATAAGATGCGCTAAAATTTCAAAGTTTATTTAAAAATTGCAAGAGTTCTTTATATAAGGACTCATTTTCTGTAAAATGGGATTAAACAATGAGTCCAGAAATAGTGATATACCTTCTGTAATATTGTTGGGGCTGATACTATTGGTCTGAAGGGTGGGTTCTGTGGGTTTTTGTGTATCTTGTTTATCCCAGATAGGACACCTACTAAGGGATGTCCAACCTTGAAAAAGTTACATATTTCAAAATCAACACTTCCTTCCATTAAACAATCATAGAGAAAGGAATAAAATTTTTATAACATTTCTCCACATCATTCATTGTAACTTTCATGTATTTATTTTTGTTGTTCATCATATTTTCCATTGAACTAATATAATGTTTTCTGTCTATGATCACAAGCCCCTTACCCTTTTCAGCTTCCATGAACCTAATTTGTGAATTCTCTTTAAGTTCTTTCAAAGCTGATCTTTCTGTTTTACTTAAATTATAATTAACATATTTACTTTTGTGTCTCAACAACATTCTAATCTCTTGTTCACACATGTTTTCAAAAACTTTTAGCAAGCCTATTTAAAGTACTTGCATATGAATTGGTTGTAGTACTAAAGTAGACTAAGGTATTGTGTCATTTTAATATATATTAACATTCATAAACAGTTTTTACTAGGTATTTTTTTACATAACTGTTTAGCCTTAAGAAGCTATAATGATCGTTAATTGCATTTGTCAAGTTGTCAAGATGTAACAAATTTGTATTTTCTTATGTATGCTACATGTTGTTTACTTTATACTTTATTGATTATTGCAATGTGTGCATTAAAATTTATTGTTACTCATGGAGCTTTTCTCCCCGGGCCTCCTCTAGAAAAGGACCTGTGTCCAGTCAGACTTTCTCGGTAAACAAATGTTAAATAAATAAATAAATTAAATAAATAAATAATTAGCACAGTATTGGAAGCAGAAGGTTTCTTAAAACAACTAGAAGACAAATTTACATCTTTAAGTGCATATTTTAAATTTAATTTCCTTGTAAAATGTTTAACATCCAACAAAGTTTGCAATAATTTTGCTGTGCATGTATGAATAAAATTTACGCCTGGTTAAAGTACTTGCTTATGAATTGGTTGTACTAGTAAAGTAGTCTAAGGTATTGTGTCATCTTAATATTTATTAACATTCGTAAACAGTTTTTGCTAGCTATTTTTTTTACGTAACTATTTAGCCTTAAGAAACTATAATGATTAATTGCATTTGTTTATGTATTGATTGGTTTTGGTTTTCTGTTGGTTGACTATTATATAAAATTATATAAAATGAATTAGAGAATTTAGTGAATTCATTCTGAGGAAGTCATTTATGACAAAAGCAGAGATTAAAACAAGTTTTATGAAAAAGAAGTGGGATTGTGTCTTACTGCTACAGGTGTTTTTTTTTCCATGTCATATTAGAGACAAAATGGCTTAAATAAATGCATTTGCATGTTCTGGTGACCTTGTGAGCTCATTTTTGGTTTTCTAACACAAAGGACCATGTAATGAAGGTGCTGTCTGTAAAAAAAAAAAAAAAAAGAAATACTATTTCCACGAGCCTGTTCTTTTACCTGAATGACTAATAAAAAGACCTAAAATAGTTTTACCTGAGCTTAGCTGTTTGATTTGTTCCTGAAGTATGCAAACTGCAGTAGCAATGACCTTACACAAGACAGCCCTACCAGTGATGTAGGAATCTACAAATTAATTATCCTTACTGTTCTAATTTGTAAAGCCATGGAACATACCATATCTAACCACATGACCTATGATATCAAAAGCCTTATCAAGCTAGAAAACACCAGCTTAGATTTGTTAAAAGGAGATCCTGGAAAATCATTTTAGTTAAATTCTTCAAGAAAGTGACACGGGCTGTTGACAGTGGTCATTCTGTTCACACAATTTATGTGGAACTGGCCAATGCATTTGACACTATAACTCATGCTGTCAGCACAGATGAGCTAAGTGCCTTCAAAATAGAGCAATGCACGGTGTGCTGTATAACCAAATGGGTGTAAGATAGGGGTTCATATTAGAAGAATGAAAACCCTAAACCATGAATGCTCACATGAGCAAAAATGCCGGTGATCAAAGTTGCTATTGTAGGGGGCTGTGTCCCCCACACTCCCTGCTAACTATGTATTCTAACTCCGAGTTCGCACTACAGTGAGGAAAGGGAAAATATCCCTCTCCTCACTGTAACACGACCCCGCAATCCCACTTTCGATTCCCGTCATATTCGCTCATGTGAGCATTCATGGTTTAGGGTTTTCGTTCTTCTAATATGAACCTGTAAGATAGACCCTATATAGTGAAGGTGGGAGATGCCGCCTCCTATGAAGGGAACTAGTAGTGTGCCACAGGGTCTAGCACTAGGACCGCTCCATTTTGGCATCACCTTCTCCACTTTCCAGACTTGGAATCATGACCTTTGGTTATCTAATTTGCTGACTGCATATTGGGTTTTATTGTCAAATCTACCTCAGATAACCATTAATTACAGTAGAAACTATCATCTGTAAACAAGTGATGCAAGGAAAAAGGGCTAAAATTACATGGGGAAAAGATATAGTATTGTCACATTTAGCAAGCAATTCTCTTCCTCAAAGTACAGTATAGCTAATAATACTCTCCAAAATGATAAACTAATCAGAGACCTTAGAGCATTGGTTGTTGACCCTTTCCTTCAGCCACCATGTAGAAACAGTAGTCAGAATTTTTTTCTGTTTCGCATAATTAATATCTAAAGGCATATCATCCAAATGCAAAGACAGTTACCTCCTTATTTATCCAGACTTCAATAGACCAGATATTTAAAACAATGTTTCCTTTCAGATGAACCTTTATAGACATATTTTTTATACCTTTCTAGACATATGCTGCAAAGTCCACAGAGGTTCTTAACCAAGAAGACACCTGACTTAATGTTTTTGAATAACAAGTAAAGGCTTGAAACACTGTCCATCTACTCAATTCCTTGTAGCTCCTTGCATGATGCTCTATGCTATACAAAGAGTGCTTCTTCAGCACAAGTCAGATAGCTTTACCAATATCAGAAGTAGGGACTTAAATCTCAACCAGCACATAAATAAAGTGCACTGGTGAGACAAATTCATTGCTCGGCATCTGTCTTACCTTTGGAACAAAGTCCCTCTACATGTTAAAAAAGTGGTGCCCTAGATTTCCCCAAATTAAATTGTTATCATTAGATAGGTATCCATAAATTTATTGCATAATTGGCCTGCTTTGCCTTCTTGTGAATGGGGGTACAGAAAAAGGAAGGGTATTACAAAATGTTGAAGATATTGCTACTCATATCTCTTGTACTTCAGCTGATTTGGGCTCAGTTTATAGATTCCCCAGCCTTCTTTTGTGCTCATTTACTTGTCTTGACTTCAGAAGTAGCAGAAAACTGTCACTGACTATTACAGCTTGAATCATTGAAAGTCATTGTCTGCCTCTATAGTTTACACTTTAGTTTTCGAGTTACTGGTCTTGCTATTATGGGTTTTACAAAGCCAACCAAACAGCAAACGAATATGAACAAACCAAACAGAGACTTGGAAAAGCTGCAACACTTTATTCCGGTACCTCGGCTGGATGCCTTCAAAGGAATAAAAGCAAAAATACTTGTTGCACCTTATATAATGCTGTGTAACACCAATTGATGTAATTGAATAATCACAAAAGTTAATCGACCCATAGAATTAAAGAGACACAGTGTGAAAGCATATTATAAAAACATGAAACATTATAAATAAATGCCACAAAACACACTATTAATGTATACACAAAACACCTAAAAAAGCACCTAAGAAAAACAAACATACTACTTAATATAGAGAAAATTAATCATATAGTAAGATTAACTTCTAAATTCATACCCCTAGGTTTTAAGGTACTGAATTTCAGAATAAACCTACTTTCCAAGTTCAACAGATTCTGTAAAAAGTTCCCAGTATTGTGAGATTCAGGCTTGGCAAGGGCACAGAAAAACAATGAATCTGAACTACCATTGTGAAATGAATTAAAATGTTGAGAAATCGGGCTGTCAGTTCTAACATTTTGAATGTCCCCTAAGTGTTCTAAAACACGTATTTTTAATTGCCGTTTAGTCTGACCAATGTAAAATTTGGAAGGAACACAATCACAACCAATTAAATACACTACCCCACATGATTTACAGTTAAAATAATTGTGAGCAGTATATTTAACCCCATTGATCAGACTCCCTGAAAGATTTTTTACTTTTGAACAGATCTTACATTTTCCACATCTAAACATACCAAATGGTAAATTATTGATGCTGCCAGACATGCCACGAATTTTCACTTTCGATTTCAAAATTTCCTTTAAGTTGGCATACCTGCCATAAGAAAAGGAAACATAATTCGGAAATATGTGACCAATCTCCTCATTGTTACAAACCATTGGCCACAAAAAATCAACAATGTCCTTTAGCATCATAGAAAAAGGGGAAAATTTTGTAACAAAGAATAATTTATCAGTGTTCACATGACTAGCCTCAACCTCCCTAGATTTTCCACCATAAGCTTTCTTCAAAGTATTGCCTTTTTTATTGGGATTTAGCAGTCTATCTAGACTTTTGCTAATTAAACTTTCAGAATAGCCTCTCATAGACAGTCTCTGTCTCACATTTTCAAATTCCAAATTCCAAAAACTACTCTCAGAAGTATGTTCCTTAGTGCGTTTAAACTCCCCAAATGGCAGTGCCTCAATTAAATGGGCCGGATGCGCACTACTCGCATGTAGGAAATTATTTGAAGCTGTATGTTTTTTAAAAGGTCTAAACTGGACTATTCCTTCCTTATCCACATACAATAAAACATCCAAAAATTGGATCTCACAATTATTTACACTGTATGTAAATTCTAAACCAAACTTGTTCTGATGTAAATTAAGAATAAATTCTTCGAACTCCAGTTTACTACCCTTACAGATGAAAATCAAGTCATCAATATATCTATAGTAAGAGATAACTTTTTTCTGAAAGAAGTCTAGGGTATATAAGAAACTAATCTCAAAATAAGACATGAACAGCATTTTAGATTGTGCATGTCTGAACACCTTAGCGATATTAAATGTAAAAGAACTACCAATGCATTATATAAACATACATTTATACATCCCGCAGCTCAATTCCATTTCATTATTATAGATAAACTTATTGGTGATCGTACCTATAAATCTGGCTGGCATAAGAAACTAGATGCCAGGGAGAAAAAATGGATTACTAAACTTGGGGCTTTATTTAATCCAGGACTAAATGAATATTTAT
Source organism: Protopterus annectens (assembly GCF_019279795.1). Classification (NCBI taxonomy): domain Eukaryota; kingdom Metazoa; phylum Chordata; order Ceratodontiformes; family Protopteridae; genus Protopterus; species Protopterus annectens. The sequence continues at coordinate 1,536,352,671 of NC_056735.1, forward strand.
GATTGTATTTTCATATATAATTTTCAAATTTATATGGTTGTTTTAGAAAAACATAAATATTCATGAGTTCATTGATTAATATGTATTTTTCAACCAATGATATGTTTTCATTTGCTATATAAAGATCTGACTACTATTATGCTGTTTGTAATACACTGAAGAAGGCCAGAATCTCTGTTGGCCGAAACCGGTCTGTTTTGCATGTAATGTGGTCTTAGTAGTTTAAATAAACTACTGATACACGGCTCACCTGTTGCTGGCTTATCATTTTTTTGTATTGGGCTCCTTTTTGCCGTGCAACTTCCCGCGTGCAGGGGAACTTGATTTGGGACTATTACGTGTCACATGTTGGTGGCAGTGGTGGTATATTAATTAAACTCCTGTACCCTGTAAGCAGTTATCACTAATATAAGGTGTACTCTCAAGCAGCCAAAAAGTAGACATTCAGAGTTTCATATCACAATAGTTTTATTTATTTACTTTTTGTTAGCTTATTTAGGGAGGGGAGAGCAGGCGAAGATAGCAGAGGATTACGGCAAGCTGACAAGGAACCAGTTGGTTGAGATTTGACAAGGTAAAGGACTGCTGCATGCTAACCTGACTAAAGGGAATGATTGCAGCCTTAATCACGGGTGCAGCACAGACCAGCAACCAGGAAGGCAACCACTCTGGCATTGGGGATGTACAGCTCTCAAAAACAGGACAGTTCAACTTTTCCTCAGAGGACTTAAAAATCCATCTGGAGTTAAAGAGACTTGAACCAGAAAACAAAAATTTGGAACTAGAATCACCAGAGAGACTGCGGTGTTTGGAGACCAAAGAAAAGGAAAAACAGTGTTAACATGAGAGGGAGATTCTCACTATTCACCAGGGTCATGGAGGTAATGGGGAAGGGTGCAACCAAACCCCAAAAGCAATGAAGGACAGTAAATGTCTGCCACAATGTACAGCAGGTGATAAACTGATAGTTATATTCATACATTTGAAAGGGTATGTAATAATGTTGACCAAGCGTATGGTTCCTGACCCACTTACTGTATGGTAAAGCTGTAACTGCTGTTTCTAAATTGTCTGATACTGATTACTTAAACTGTGCTACACTTAAAAATGTTTATTGGAACGTTTTAAGTTAACACCTTAACAGGTAGAAATAACAGTCTGAATAACAATCAGAGTAAATAGAACTTCTACACCATAACATATGCTTGCCGTTTCTGGTCACAAAATTGAAAGTCACTCAGAGGGTCATATGTATGGGTTCACTATTATGCACAGTGCAACAACACTGTATGCCTTCCTTGTAAATATCTTATGAGGACAGGGGCTATACTGAAACCATGCATAGCTATGCCAGTTAGCACAAACGTAGACAATGGTATCTGCTATCCATTGGGAGATAGTCACTATACAGGTATGAGCTGTATAGTATGGAAGGATTCACAAGCACATTGTGCTCATTGTGCATCTCTGTGTGACATCATTTATTTGCCTTGTTTAGATTTAAAATTATATGAGTGATGTGACATAACTAAATAATGCTGTGCATACTATGGGGCATTATTAGGCTTTACTATGGTCAATATATCTCTGCCAATCATTTTAGCAATGCAATAGAGATACCATGTTGCAGAAATTCCACTATTTGCTTGCTTTCTACTAGAAATTCCTCTGAGGTGCCAGTCATGCTCCCAAACAGTTTGCACCTGTGGTACATGTACCAGTTGCCCCTTCCTAGCTACTGAACTGGTATTTGTACATGATGTGTGTGACTGTGTGTGCCCGCACATATGCATGTCTATTTTTGTGTGAGCTTGGGGGTGTGTGATGTGTGTGTACATGTGTGTGCATGTATGTGTGTGTGTGTCTATTTGTATGGGCATGTAAGAATGCATTCACATATGTGTTTGTGTTTGTATGGATGTGCATGTGTGTGTAATGTGTGTGTGTGTGTGTGTGTGTGTGTGTGTGTGTGTGTGTGTGTGTGTGTGTGTGTATGTGTGTTTGAAAGTGTAGGTGCCTGTATCTGTCTCTCTGTCTTTCTTTGCATGTATACTTTATGAATATCTTCACATGTTGGAAGAATATCCACATCTAAAATACCATCTCTGTAGCATTGTCTGAATTACATGCTCTTGTCCCATGGGATCAATGGGCTTTTCTCTTTTCAATGCACACCTGTAACTGCAGGAAATAGCGTGTTTGTACCCAGTGGTCTCACATAGTATAACTGACCTGGAATTATGTCAGCATGATTTATTTTTAAACACTTTTTTCTTTACTTGATATTTACTGACTGTCAATTCACTATACTCCCATTCATTCCCTATTAGTGGAATTAGTGGAACATGTTTCACTCATGGTGTAAACATCATCTAGGTAGCATGCAGGTAGCAATGATGGGTTCTTACTTTTCTTGTCCAGACTCCTTCTCTAGTAGCTCATATGTATTTTCCCAGACATGAGGCCCTGCCATGTCTTCCGCTGTGAACATGAACATTCCCAGACTTGGTCTGTGTACAGTACAGTGTGGAAGAAGCTTGGCAGAACCAAGCCTCCCAGCTCCACATTTTACATGCCATGCAGCTCTCACTTCTTCATATTCCAAAAGGCAAAATGGAGATACTAACTTTAATAGCTACTAATACTGCAGTTGGTTGGACTGCTTCCATCCTCATCCTCTTCCAGGATGAGTGAGCATATGTTGTCCGCCCATTTCTAGCTTCCATCAATGTACTGTCCACCACTCAGGTCATGTGTCAATTCTGGGTCATTGGACTTAGAGCTGCAGTCACAGATTTTACTTCTATGTATTATTATCATTCATGCTTTCTAGTTTAGCTGCATAATTAATTCATAATATTTTCTTATGACATGCAATGTAAGATGCTGCTTCTGCAGTTGTCTCTGTTTCTTGAGCTGCCTTTTCCCTTCATGTAAAATGGCACCTGAAATGTGGACCAGGTTTCTGAATGTCACCAAAAGATAGAAAACTGTGATCATTAGGAGGCACTAGTCATTGCATTTTGTTTATGCAAAACCAAAAACCTATAGGAATTATTCCAAAGCTAGTCTCTCTCTTCTAAGCAACATCTTGGCAAAATTTCAAGCAAGACCAACCCCAGTAAATACCATGGCATATGCTGAGCTATCTACAAAACCCCATGTACAGCCATATTAATAGCTGTATAGCGCAAAATGTGCCCACTGATATTAAGAACAAGAGGATCACAAAAGACAAGCCACCCTGGTAGAATCACAATATCCAATTGTTACACAACAAACAAAAAAAAAATCTTGACCAAGCATAGGAAGAACAAATCCCAATATACTAGAAACTCCTTTATCAATCTAAACAGGAAGCTAAGAGGGTCGATTAATATTTCAAAGGCCAAATCTGAAGAAAAAGTAGCTTCTCAGAAAAGGACAACCACAAATCTTTCTACAGCTACGTCCATAACCTCAACGGAAATAAGCAATGCAAGGGAAATGCACAACAAAGTGCAGAACTTATTGTAAATGGCATTACTCACACAGAACTGGAGGCCATTTTCCAACCTTTTTGCTGACAGGTTCAGCTCAAATTTCTCACTCAACTCTCCCACTAACAGCCCAAAGGAAATAATGCATAGCACAATTCCCACAATCATAACTAGAGAACAGGTCTTCAATGCACTTTCCAAAGCCAAAAATATTGCATCATTGGGTCCCAATAACATCCTGGAATGCTTACTAAATAGCATGAAACATGACCTCTCTGATTCAGTTGAATCACTATTCATCTGGAGCCTACAGTCAGGTATTGTGCCCAAGGAATGGAAGATGGTTACAGTCATTCCCCTGCACAAAGTAGGTCCAGCCACTGATCCAGGTAACTACAGGCCCATGAGCCAATCATCGCAAACATAATAAATGAGAATATAAGTAACCTGCAAATGCTGGACCCTTCACAGTTTGTCTTTGCTAAAGGAAGGTCATGCCTATTAAATCTGGTAGACCTCTTTGAGGGGGTCATGAAAGTAATGAATGAGGGAAAAACTGTGCTCACAGCTTACCTCAACCAGGCCAAGGCTTCTGATACAATATCCCACTCAGGCATTATAGACAAGCTCACTAAATTAGGTATAAACCCCTTTGTCACCCGCTGGAAAGCCAACTAGCTCATTGATAGGACCCATGGGGTCAAACTATGTGAGCTCCACCAAGAGGTCAGTCAGTAGTGGGATCCCCTAAGAGTCGGTACTGGGCTTGCTCTTTTTGGCATCTATTTCTATAAAGTGGAAACAAACTCTGAGAGTTTATGGCTGACTAAGTTTACAGATGCCAAAAAGTAAAAATACGACCAACTAGAAAAACAATAGATGCCAGATAAACGTTCCAAATTCTCAAGAAGTTTATTGTTGTAAGAGCTTTCGTTCATTCACCATACACAATGAACTTCTTCAGACATTACCCAAGATTCCATACAATATAATACCCTATCAATTAAACAAATTAATAATTCAATTAATGTAAAGCAACTTTAATAATTCAATTAATGTAAAGAAACTTATGCAATCTTGACAAAATCAAACTTTACCAACACTTTTCATATGTTTTTATATGTAAATATTTTTATTGTATTGTTTATAAACAGAGCAACATAATTATCATATTATTGTGTTTGTCTTTTCCTGTTTTAATATAATGTGGAAGAAATTATGAAGTTAGCCTTTAACAATAACATGTTTAGGACTTGTATGTTTATGAATGATTCTA